>NC_067169.1:111067006-111329506 GCF_903995435.1 Acomys russatus
TGTTTTTGTTTCAGGTATAACTTTATTGTTATACGGCTTCTCTTTTAAATGAGAAGGCATTATTCCTGGTTTAACTAGGTGCAAGAGGATAGATAGATACATAGATAGATAGATGATAGTAATTTATGAGATGAAAAAGGCAAAAGCACTCCTCAACCATTTAGAAAGCACAGTGCCAACTACAGTCCTTCCTTTTATAAAAGAAAGCCAATACCAAAAGTCTTAGTAATACTACCTAATACCTTGATATCTGAAGCTTGGCTTCCCCTTAATAGAGATGATCTACTTAACTTGTATCATCTTGAACATATACTGAAAATTTTTCAATGTTAGTTGTTATAAAGTCACGTTGTTTAAAGTCAAGTCAGTATTGCTAAGTTGTGGGGCCTGTGGACTTGGTCACCAAGGAATCTTGAATGAACCTGGAGCAAACTGAAGATGTGAAATCTCTTTCTTGAGATCGATAAGAGTAAGGGTTGCTCACTCCTTGTTCTGTGTCAACATGCCCTTGTGCATGTATCCTCATCTCTCTACATCTCTGATTTTCATCCTGGCACCTGGAATTCCTCTCTAGGCAAATAAAGCGTCATCAGCGTCCCAGCCCCAACCAATGACATGCGCTCACCCTGGAATCCTTTCTCGTGCCCCAAGGTTCATATGAACCTTGTTCACCCCAATAAACTGGCACAATCTGTTTCAGCAACTATCCTCTGAGAGTTGCTGTGTCTAAGCTAAAAGGCTGTAACAATTGGAGAGCAGCTTCGGAGAGGGCTTTCTCTCTCCAGGCATTCACTGCTGAACTTGGACCCTCGGAATCGCCTGCCCAGCAACACTTCCTTTCTTCCTCCAGTGCTTGGACTCTGGTGCCTGAATGCTCTGATGTGCAGACGCTCAGAAGGGAGGAAGCAGAATCCTGGGCTACTATCCTCCCCGCTAAGAGCTACAACACTGAAAACTTAGGGGAAGGATTTCTCCCTTCCTTCTGGACCAAAGAGCTGTAACACTGAGAACCTTGGAGAGAGACTTCTCCCCATGTCATTATCCTCGGGACTGAGATCCTGAGGACCCCAGCCATTAGGAGCTCAGCTTCATCCTTTCTATCCTGGTGTGCAGCAGCGGCACCTGCACCACCCCCACCCCGAGGGAAGAAACAGAATGAGGAACTACACTAAGTCTTGCTGGCAATGAAGAGAAACAATGGCTCATAAATTTTGGGAGGATATTTTTTACTGTAAAATAAAGTACTTATGAATTGGCAATATTAATATACTTTAAGAAAACTGTACCCACAAAACTCAGAAACAGTAGCCAGCAGTGCTAGAGAACCCTAAGGAAACACTATTTTGAGATATTCAACTTGGGTAGAAAACATGGTCATATTTCATGTTATTTGAATCTTGAGGAATCATGCCACTGCCACCCTCTGTCTAATCTCTTGGTAACCAAAGCTTGGGGGGTCTGGTGATCAGGGCTTCTAGATTCATGGATGTGATCTGACTTTAATGCATATCTTAGATACATTACACACCTGCTCAGGATGAAACAACTTTTAGAATTCATTTAACACATTTGATAATCAAGAGTTAGTGAAATGGCTCAGAGATAAAAGCACACAGTGATTTTTTTCAGAGGACCCAATGTTGGGTGTCTGCAGGAATAAGTTCTTGCTACCCTGCTCTTGCGGGCAACCAAGAGAAATAGTAATGGCCTATATTCTTTTGGGAATCCCTGTTGCCTCCCTGACCAATAACACATAGGTTGTATTCCATACATACTACTGAGATTTTCTCTTTTTTTTTTTATAAAAGTTAATATTATTAATTTATTCAGATTACATCTCAATTGTTATCCCATCACTTGTATCCTCCTGTTCCTCCCTCCCACTGTCATCCTATTCTTCTTGCGTAGGTCTAAGACTGAGGGGGCCCTCCTCCCCCACTGTGTTCCCCCACAATAAAATGGTCCCTAATGATATTCTGCTGTTCTCATAGGTCATTGTTTTCATAGGCCTTTTCCCCACTACTGAGATTTTCATTTGTTAACCCATGTCATGTGGGAGCATTATCCACCCATACAGAATGTCTCCATTCAAACTACTTTCTATAAAAATAAATAAATAACAACTGTACTATAAAATTTTCAGACAAAGTATTTTTAAAGTTTTTATTAAATATTTTTACATATGTATTTATATTATTACACATATATACAATAAACTACCTACATCAAAAAGAACCATGACACAATCAGGAATTTATATATATACATATACATGATTTCATAGTGTTTTGGCTATTTGTATTTGGCAGTCTTGAGAAAAATTATATTTCCTATCTTGGTAAGTCTAAAATTCTAAATGTAAATTAATATTATATCTCATCTCTATCAAGTTAAAACATCTATCTAAACCTAAAAACATCTTAACTCCTAAACCACTAAGCTTCAGTAACTGTTCAGGTAGCAAACTGTCTTCTCATTTGGGAAGCTGCTAACCTGCACTCCCTGTATATACTCAGGTAATCAATTTTATTCCTTCTCAAGTCTATTATGGGGTTGAAGACCAAATAGTTTATACTTCTTTTTTTTTCAAATGACAGATTTAATCATTGGAAGCAAATTAAATGGAAAGCTTACAATAGAGAAGTCATACATGACAGAGCTTTTTGCAAAATGAGATGAGGCAGATTGGGAGCTGCTCCTCAGTCCTGATCCTTTGCAAACAAATATGCCCACAGTGTTCCTGGACTCTGGCTCAGGAAAGGTTCTGAGCATTGAAGTCACCTTGCTCACCACTCATTCCTAGCCAGCATCTGGAGCACTGTTTTGCTGGCTCTGTTCATCACCCCTTCTTCTTGTGGCCAGAGACAATGTCATCAATTTGCAGTAGAACTGCAGTCTTCACTGCTGTTTTGTATGGTTGTAGCTTCACAGTCAGTGACTCACATATACTCAGCTCTTTCATGTCCACCAAAGTATCAGTTTTCCCCCCACTCACACCCCAGGTCTCACAACTCTCCTGTGTGTGCTTGGCCCAGAGGGAGGTAAGTAGACAAATGGTACTGGCCCCACAATTCTGGATCAAAGTATTAGGGATGACCTTTAAAGCCTGAGCCACAGTTCTCTATGGCCATTGCTCGACACCAGCCATGGCGTTAGATTTTTCTGTTAAGGCATGGGCTCCACCACCAGGCACCAGCTGAGGGTCCAGGAGAATGTTGCAGCACATTTGCATGGCATCCTGGATGCTGCCTTCTAGTTTTGAGAGTATCTCTTTGCTGACGTCTCTCAGAAGAGCGGTGTAGGCCTTTGGGTCTTTGTAGTCAATGAGGAATGTGTAGTACTCATCTCCAATCTTGAATTCCAAAAAGCCTTCACATGTACCAACATCTTCTTTCAGTTCCTTGGGTCAGCTGACTATCTTCCCCCCATAGGCTCTAGAAATGCAATTATTGTCTGTCTTCTGTACTCTATGAATGGTTGTGACATTGGCCTGCATGAGGCAGTGCTGAGCTAAATCTGAGATGCCCTTTTTTGTGATGACCACATCATGCTTCATCTGGATAATATTAACACACAACTGCTGGATGCATACTTCTTCCATTTGAAGAATTCAGATGAAATCCTCCTCTCATGTAATTTCAATGTCAGTCGGGTTTTCTCCTTTTTGTACTCCAGAGAAGAATGCAGCAGCACAATTCAAGGGTTCTTGATATAGCGAAGCATTCGTAGATGAGTCACATCCTTGATAATCATGACTCCTGTGAGTCTTCAATGATGCCCCCACGTATTTTTCCACCCTTGCATACTTCTTGATGTCAATTTCCTTTTGGCCTGTCTCTTCAAACTACACAGTCCTGACAGCATCCTGAGTAATGCTGCATGACAAAGAGGACCACCGAATGATGGCTTTTGTAATAATAGAGCTTTTGGTGCTGTTTGACATCATCATCATCTTACAGTTATTGATATCAATAGGCATACTGATTTTCTTCAGTGTGCTGATCATATCATCCAGTGCCATTCAGTAAACACTGATCACCACTGTTGGATACACTTGCTGCTCTAGGAAGTGCTCAATCACAGATAGCATTTCTCCCACAAGAATAATTACTGATGTGTTCCCATCTCTCATCCTCATCCTTGGTCATATTTGCTTTAGTCACGGACTTTGCTGCTGGATGCTGGACGTGAATCTCTCGAAGAATGTCATTGTCATCATTGGTCATCACAATGCCTCCCATTGGGTCAAAAAGCATCTTCATCATAAATGTGGGTCCCAATCGGGTATGGATAATGTCTGCAGTTGTCTTAGCAGAACTGATATTTGCAGATTGAACTTTTCTTTCAAATTCATGCTTTGTATTCTAATTGAGCATGAACACAGAAAGATGGCCCATCATGGTGGCACAACTTGTATTAGACATCTATAATGATTTTTTACATATCCTTATTTTTGCTTAGATCATCCCTACCTTCTCTCCACCATTTTTTTGCTCCCACACTGACTTACACCTTTAACATGTAGTCCGCCCTCTGCTATTTCTATATCACATGTGTTCTACTAATTCCTCCCTCCTGAAGGGCTCCTCCCTTCCCTCACATTATGGGCCCTTTCTACCTTCTTAATTCTACAGACACACAAAATTAAACACACAAATCAAGAGAGTCAAACCTAGGATCTCCAAATGAGAAATAACATATAGCAATTGTCCTTTGGGGGCCTAGATTAACTCACTTAGTATAATATCTTCCAGTTACATCCAGTTGTGTGAAATCTTTATAGTTTCATTTTTCTTTACAGCTGAGTAATATTTCAGTGCATAATTTCATTATCAATGCATTTCATTATCCATTCATCAGCTGACATTCATCTAGGCTGGTTCAATTTTTTAGCTATTGTCAATAGAGTGGCAATAAATGTGAAAATGCAAATATCTCGGTAAAAGGCTATAGAGTCCATTTGGTATAGGTCTAGAAGTGGTTAGCTAGGTCATATTGAAGCTCAATTTTAACATTTTTAGAAACAACTACAATGACTGGCATAGTAGCTGCACACTCTCACCAACAATAGATGAAGCTCCTCCTTTCTCCACATCCTGGCTAGCATATGTCATCTGCTTCTTTTGGTGATGGACATTTTTGACTGCTGTGGAAATTTGTGGACAAATGGATTGAACTAGAAATGATCATAATGAATGAGTTAACACAGAAGCAGGAAGAGTCAAATGGTATATACTCACTTATATCTGGACACTAGCCCAATGGGGCTGTCCCATGAAAGTCTTCACTTACCAGGAAAGTGAGACAGAGGGGAAGACTGCCTATTGGGACTCTAGGTGAGAGAAGCATGGAAGAATGGGGAAATAGAAGGATCCAGAGGGTCCTAGAAACCTATAGGAAGAACATTATGACTGGCAGATCTGGGCCCAGGGGTCCTGCTCAAACTATGGCACCAGCCAAGGATAATACATGCAGTAAACTTCGAACCCCTACCCAGATCTAGCCAATGGACAGGACAGTCTCCACAGTTGAGTGGAGAGTGGAGACTGACTTACAAACAAATTATGATGCCCCATATTTGACCACCTCCCCTGGATAGGAAGGCCTGGTGGCACTCAGAGGAAGGATAGCAGGCTACCAAGAAGAGACTTGATACCCTATGAGCATATACAGGGGGAGGAGATCCCCCTCAGTCACAGTCATAGGAGAGGGGAGTAAAGGGAAAATGGGAGGGAGGGAGGAATGGGAAGATACAACGGATGGGCTAACAATTGAGATGCAATATGAATAAATCAATAAAATATATTTTAAAAAAAGAATCTCAAAGTATCTTTAATCTGCATTTCCTGATGGCTAATGACGATTACTTTTTATTTATTTTTCTTTTTTATTAATTTATTCTTGTTACATCTCAATGTTTATCCCATCCCTTGTATCCTCCCATTCCTCCCTCTTCCCCCCCCCCCCCCGCCATTTCCCATTATTCCCCTCCCCTATGACTGTTCCTGAGGGGGATTACCTCCCCCTATATATTCTCATAGGGTATCAAGTCTCTTCTTGGCTACCTGCTGTCCTTCCTCTGAGTGCCACCAGGTCTCCCCCTCCAGGGGACATGGTCAAATGTGAGGCACCAGAATACGTGAGAAAGTCATATCACACTCTCCACTCAACTGTGGAGAATATTCTGACCATTGGCTAGATCTGGGAAGGGGTTTAAAGTTTACCTCCTGTATTGTCCTTGGCTGGTGCCTTAGTTTGAGTGGGACCCCTGGGCCCAAATCTGCCTATCATATTGTTCTACTTGTAGATTTCTAGGACCCTCTGGATCCTTTTATTTTGCTATTCTCCCATGCGTCTCTCATCTAGAGTCCCAATAGGATGCCCTCCCCTCTGTCCCAGTTTCCTGGTAAGTGAAGGCTTTCGTGGGACATGCCCCTTGGGCTAGTATGCAGATATAAGTGAGTATATACCATTTGATTCTTTCTGCTTCTGGGTTAACTCACTCATTATGATCATTTTTCTAGCTCAATCCATTTATCCACAAATTTCGGGAATTCCTTGTTTTTAATAGCTGAGTAATATTCCATAGTGTAAATGTACCACAGTTTCTTTATCCACTCTTCTACTGAGGGACACTTAGGCTGTTTCCATGTTCTGGCTATTATGAATAAGGCTGCTATGAACATGGTTGAGCAAATTTTCTTGTTGTGTGCTGGAGCATCTTCTGGGTATATTCCAAGACGATTACTTTTTAAATTGTTTATTAACCATTTATACTTCTTCTGAAAGCACTCTGTTCAGGTCCATGGCCAAATTTTTACTTTAAGAAATTTTTTTTATTTTATGTCTATGGGCGTTTTGACTATGTGTATGTATGTATATGCACAATGTTCATGCCTGGTGTCCATGCAGGTCAGAAGAGGGGACTAGATCCCCAGGACCTGAAATTATAGATGGTTATGAACCAGCATGTGGATTCTCAGAGCTAAACCTGGGTCCTTTGCAAAATCAACAAGTGCTCCTAAACATTGAGCCATTGCCACAATAGCCTGTTTTTAATTCAGTTGATGTTTTCTTGACATTTAGTTTGAATTTTGTCTATATTCTATCTTCCAATTCTCCCATTCTCTACACTGGACCTTCATCCAAATGACACTTTCCTTTGCTGTACAAAGCTGTTTATTTTGAGGAGATCCCATTTGCTAATTATGGACCTCATTTCCTAAAATAGTGGAGGCCTATTCATAAAGTCCTTACCTGTGCCTATATATTGAAGTACATTCTCTAATTTTTCCTCTAGCAAATTTTCAACTTTAGTGTTTGGGTACTGTGTTTTGGTCCTTGATCCATTTAGAATTGTTGTTTGTACAGGTTTAAGTATATATTTCTGCACATATCTATCAAATATTCTCAGCAGTATTTGTTGAAGATGCTGTCTTTTCTACAATATGTATTTTAGAATCTTTGTCAAAAATCAAGTGGCTATAATTTCATGACATTGTATCTACGTTCTCTATTCTATTACACTAATCTATGTGTCCATTTTTGTGCCAGTACCACACTATTTTTTCAATTAATAAATTAATTTACTTAGTTACTTACTTGATCATTTTACTTCCCAATCCCAGCCCCCTCCTCCCCTCCCAGTCCCACCCCTACCTCTCCTCCCATTCCTCCCTCTCTTTCCTCCCAGAGAAAGGGAGACCTCCAAATGGTACTAATCCACCCCGGTATCTCAAGTCACTGCAGTACCAAGCACATCTTCTCCTACCTGAGAATTACAAGGCACCCCAGCTAGGGGACCCAGGGGTAGGTAGCAGAGTCTGAGACAGCCTCTACTCCCATTGTTAGAGGACCCACATGACGACCAAGCTATACATCTGCTACAAGTGTAGGTGGCCTAGGTCAAGCCCATGTATGTTTTCTGGTTGGTAGTTCAGTCTCTATGAGCCCAGGTTAGTTTACTCTTTAGGTCTTCTTGTGATGTCCCCGGCCCCTCTGAGTCTTTCCATCCTTCCTTCCCATTTTCCCATGAGACTTCCTGACTCTGCCTATTGTTTGGCTGTGGGTCTCTGCATGTCTCCATCAGTTGCAGGATGAAGCCTCTCAGAAGATGGTTATGCTAGACTCCAGTCTGTTAATGTTGTCAATGCTATCACTATCACTATAGTGGGGTTCATGATGTGAATTCCCAAATAATCAATAAAAATATTATGTATTTTACAAAAAATAGAAAGAAAGAAACTCAACAAGTCCTAGGAATACTTTTCTGGACACTCTAAGTTATCTCACTCACTTTATCTGATGCTACTTCCCCCCTCCTTCTGCTATGTGGCTACATATGCATCATATGGGTGTTTATAAATGCCATGACTTTGTCTCTTCCTTTTCTCTACCTCCTTTCTGGTATCTGCATAGGTTAATACCTTGCCTGCCTTACCAAACTCTGATAAAACTGTCCTTGAGCTTCCTAATGAGTTAATTGAGCTTTTATTTTATTAAGAAGGCTAGGAATCCCCCATAAGGGAGCCCCAATTTCTCCAGTAACTGCACTTTCCTTAAAGTTGCTACTGCTCTTCTTAGCTCAATTATGCCATGTTGTACTGATTCTAGGGGCCTTGCAGCTAGGTTCCAGGATTTCCAGCTCAGCTCTTCCATTTGTTTTCCTGCACCCATTTCTCCTGGCTTAATCAGTCTCTTTATAAACTTTGCCTCTTGTAGGATAGGAACTGTATATCATCTCAACAGTTTTGTTTCAGACATGCAGCTGTGAGGCTCTAATCTGTCATCCTACCTAGAAGTCATAATCAACTAATGTTTCAAATACCATCCCTCATGATTTTATAGATTTCTCAAGTTGTTCAGAACCCAGACATTTCTTAGGTGTTTGGGAGCCTTCCACAAGCACCATGTGCCAGGCAAGCGTTCTACATTAAAGTAATGTAATTGTGCGCACCACAAACAGCAGCTATGTCTTTGTGGAGCTTATACTCCTATTTTTCCCTAGGATCTATTTTTGGTGCAAATTGCATTTCTGTCACTATCACTTGTGCAGCATATAATCTCTAGAGAGTAAACCATCAAGGTAGTCTCGCAGCCATGTGACATAAGTGGCTGACTATGCATGTGGTACAACTTTCATTCTCATACCTTTACTTAGACTTGTGATCCCAAGGGATGAGACTGCTGCTGAAATAGGGATAGAATTCTCCCTATTACAGCTAATGTTGGAATCTGTCGCTTTTCTTTTTCAAAGCTGTTCTCTGTGCATGCCTCCAGTAGATGACTCCATACCTGAACACATATAGGCAGCACTAATGGGACTCAGTGAGTTATTAAAACAGAAAGGACATGAAGCTGATTGGAGATATGTTGGGGGGTTGCGGTAGTTGTAAAGGGAAATGGGATTGATATGATTAAGATATTGTATATAGGTATTAAAATTTCAAAGAATTAAAATAACCATATTTATAAAGAGTTGATCCTAATTTATAAATCACATGAACACCCTGTGACAGAGTGGACAGTTGTGAAGGTTCAGGATTCAGCATTAACTTCAAAACCCTGGAAACTTTAACTTGACAAAATTGCACACCTAAATTTCCCCCCAGATAAAATAAAGCTCCCCAAGATATTTTATGTGCTATACAATAGTTAAAGTTCCAAGGTTGTTCAAGTGATCTTAGATATGAATGTCCAGAATGCTAACTTAGAGCCATTTCCAGGGACAGCTCCTGTTGTTAGATTTACTTTGTGGCAGCTCTGTATTGAAGAGTCTATTGGCACCATGTTCCTAACAGCTTACTTGGCGGTTAGCACTGTTAACAGTAATGCATTTTTAAATTAGAGTGTATAACTTGTTTTTTTCCCAGACATAGTTCTGCTGTGCCCTTGATAGGCTGTGTATGGTGCAAAGCTATTTTTCTGTATACTGGTTTGCCACAAAATAATGTAGCTCGTTTGACTATGATATGTGCTTTCTTACAATGATATGGGACTCAGCCTGAAATTTCACCAAGGTACACCTGCATGATTTTACTAGACATATTGACATCATCTCTAATCAGTAGTCTCAGGCAACATATTTTGACCAAATGACAATATGCCCAGAAATGTGGTAACTGTAATCTCTGCTTGTTCCCAACTTTAGGATATGCAAAGTCCATATACACAGTGCAGGGTACCAGAACCTCAGACTCCTCAGAGGTAGGCTTCATCTCATTCCTCCTGCTGGAAACTTGCTCTCTGAGTGTTTGAGCCTGCTCTGCCATGTGAAATGCACCCTTCACTTCAAACCTCATTATGCGTATGCAGTCACAGCTGTTATCATGCCAGTTCTTCTTTGGCACTGGAACACTGCTCTGTTTCTCTTATTCACATTGATCTTATGCCTTATATTTGTGGTAACTAGCTTTGCAATCACTTTTCAGTGTGTTATGTGATTGTATTGTGGAAAGTCACTGTCATTTGTGACCTAAGACTAATTACAGTTAAAGTCAGAATTATGAAGTCTGAAGCGGTTGGTGTTGATAGCCCCCAGGTAAGTACAAGTCAATTATGATTGCTTCAGAGAAAGAAGAAATATTGTTGATTTATCATCTCTCCATTATCACCGACTGCCCAAAGCATGGTATTAATATGGTGATTATATTCTGACCTATAGGTCTTCAACAAAAATTTTCTATCAAACAAACTTTTATGCCACTTACAGTATGAAAAATACTCAGAAGTAGTTTACACTCTCAAACATTAGCAGTTTGATTGTATATTTTGATTGTTTATTACAATGGTGAAATCTGAAATGGCTATAACTTCAAATATAAAGCATAAATGATTGAATTAGATTAACTTTATACAATAGAAAGTTGTCAACAATAGATGTAGGTCAATATTGGGATAGTTGTCTAGCCATGTCAGGCCTTGGGCTCAGTCCCAGCTACTGACAAACAAGGTAAAATAAAGGAATGTGGATATTAGCTAAATGGGGTGTATTTGTGCTGCTTAAAAACTTACCAGCATGTCAAGTGTGGTAGAGCATGCCTATAATCTTAGCTCTCAGGGAGGCAGAGGTAGGTAGATCACTGTGCATTTGAGGCCAGCCTGCTCTAAAAAGTGAACCTAGGACAGTCAGGGCTTTACAGAGAAAGCCTGTCTTAAAAAACCAAAGAGACGAAAACAAAAATAAGCAAACAAAAAAACCAACCAAATAATAAAACAAACAAAAACCTTATCAGTATATATCTTGTGCGGGCAAACACAGATGCTTTGAGTTTATATGTGCAAAGGTTAAGTCATGTCCAGAAGACAGTATTTCATAGTACACCCCCCATTCTTTCTATGCCACATTTCACAATGTTCCCTGAGCCTTGAAGTTATGGAAGGTATATGGGTGTCCCATCTATGGTTGGACACTCAAAGTAACTTATTTTCTCAGTATGTTAAATGATTCTTCATTAAAACCTATTCACTACAAATAGAAGCTTCTCTGATTAACATGAGAACATCACAAATCTATAGATATGAACATAAATATTTAGTAGGAAGTTTGACAACATGATCAGTTAGCCAAACACCATCTATAAGTTTCCACTCAAGGGGCTCTGACCTCTTTATCCATGGGTTGAACCATTTTTGCAATGGCAAACATAAAAAAATCAAACAATAGAAACAGCACTAGATTCTTAGTTATATTTTTGAATAAAGGAATAACTGTTCAAAGTAGACTTAAATTCTATTTTAGATCTTCTAACATGATACTCTGTAATACTGTGTATCTTCCTTTTCTTTATTACTTTGCAATACACTTCATAGTTCACTGTTTCTTATTAGCTCCTTGAATATTTCATACGATGTATTTTTATTGTATTCACCTCTTCCCCAACTCCTCTCAGATACACAAACATTTTCTAAACATCCCACTTTCTGTCCTCTTTTTCTAAAAAAAAAATGAACCATCAAGTCTAACTTGTCCTACCTATAGAGTGGCACAACTGTTATGAGAGTGAACAATCACTTTCTAATTGTATTAAAAGCCCATTCCTCAAAATGAAACCCATTGCTAGAACCACTATCAGAGCCAAGAACCTGTGGCTAGATAGGTCACAGGACCTAAGAAAGAGCCTACCACTATTATTCTGACATATTTGTATAATGACATCATTATAAAAATAGAATAGAGCATATCTCAACCCTCATCATAGAAACTTCTATTTGCACTAGATGGCAATTACTACAGAGACCCAGAACTGGTCAACGTATATAGGATAAGAGATTATGTAATGCTAACTCTAAATAAGATATCTATATCACATCACCTCCTCCCAAGAACTAGTGATCACTGCATAAGAGAAAACAGAAATATTCTAAATTAATTTAAATTTTGTGCATTTAATGTATACAGTGGGATGTGTTGATGTGATTTACACATGTCTCCATGTAAGTACCATATTTGGCATATGATAGGAACATTTAAGATCATTTCTCTTGACAAATGTACCATATATGATACAGTGTAATTACCTACAACTAGACTATACATCACATCTCTAGAATGACGTCATTTCCTTATTTCTTAAATGTCTGAACTAAATTGTGTTTAGGCAATAAAAAGTCTTCACTTCTAACAGGCTTTGTCCCATTTCTAATATTTCCTTAAAGGATGAGGTTGTGTACAAGTAAGATGTCTGAAAGACTACATTCTACTGAGACTTGATGCACACACACACACATTTAGATGATTTGGGATTGTATGTAGTGGCAGCGTTCCCACTTGGTTTCTGTCCAGTGATGTCGATATATAGGTTTGACTCATAAATAATTGTGAGTAGGGAAATTTGAAAGAGATGCTGGATAAGCAGTTTTGCTCACAACTCACTGAGCAATAAGGAATTAGTTATTCCTTAACTCAGAAACATTGAGGACATCAGTCTCTGTGAATATTGGAATAAGAGACATGACCCTATCTGATGGAGTTCATTCACAAGCATTAAAAGAAAGAATGTAAGCTCTAGAGTATGGGAGAACAGCTATGAAATGCTGTTCTCTGTGCCTGACAAGGATGTTACACTCATTAATTCACAGCAGCTGTGGCTGCCTACCCACGCCCCAACAAGATCAATCTACTCAAGATTCCAGCATGCTTGGAGGATAGCATCTCAAATTCCCATCCTTAGCTGAAGAGCTTTTGGCAGCTGAAGGCTGCTAGAGGAAGAAGAATCTGCTCTCTTTGGTGTCACAGGCACTGCTGGGTTGCCCACGTTCTAGTGAATGACCCCACACTGAAAGATATAGGCAACACTAATCGGAATCTGTGTGTTAGATGAATAAAAGAAGGGGTAAAACAGAAGGATGTGGTATAGAAAAAAGAAGGAAAATAGAAAGAAAGGAGAAAGAGAAGAAATTTGGAGAGGAAATTTTTAGGGGCCTGGGGGAGATGAAAGAGAGAAATTGGGGTGGATATGACATTAATACACTGTATACATATGTGAAATTATTAAAGAATCAAGTTATTTATAAATCTAAAAAAGATGCATCAAATTTCTATGAAAAACATACTATCAGGGATGTGATGGTGGAAGTGTTTCTAAATGGTGTTCCAAACCAGTCTAGAAGGTTCTATATTGTGTTCTTCTTGGGACTATAGTGGGAAAGAAATAGTGGAGGTACAGTGGTGAACTTTATATGTAATATCTCTGTTTTGGTGGAATTTACAAACTGAGATTCTTCATATGATTTCACTTGAACAATATTTTTTATCAATTATAACAAGATTAAAAGCTCCACCCAACTCAAAGATAAACATGCCAACTCCCTAAGCAAGTACATATATTATCTTATATGGCAAATGGAACTTGGCACGTAGATTTCAATTAAGGAATATAAGAGGAATAGATAACCCAAGATTATACAAATATATCCAATATAATCAAAAAATTCAAGTATGAGGGAGGCAGGAGAGCCAGAAAGAAAGAGGTGCCTAACAATGTATGCTTTAGTTTCAAAGAACTAGCCACTGGCAAGGAAAGTAGATGGCCTCTAGAAGATGAGACAGACAAGAAACAAATTCTCTTCTAGATCATCCAAGACAGACATGGTCCTATTGGCCTCTTGATTTTAGCCAAGTGAAGCCTTGTTTGGCCTTTGGACATCTATAGCCAAAGATAGCAAATGTGTGCTATTTTCAGACACGTTTGTAATTACCTGTTGGCATTGTGATACAACCCTGTCATATAAAAAATTATGTTGGAGAATCATTAAATCATGTCACAAAAGAGTAAATAAAGTAATCACCATAGACTCTTTGGGTGGTTTTTAGGTTCTGTAATGTTCAATTTACCAAAGTTGACTATCGAGTAAAGGCATTTTCAAAAGCTACCATCTTAAACTTAGAAATGAAATAATTTATCACTAAAACAGCTGAAAGAATATAATGTCAAAAGAGAGGGCAGTTCTTACTACTTCGTCTTTGTTTTCCCACTTATATATAGATAAGAGAAACATTTTTCTTGAGGCCTGGGACTAGTGCCTCTCATGCCTTGGCCTCCCAAGTGCTGGGATTATATATGGCTGTATATCAGTCAGAAATGACTAAGTGCCATAGGTCTATCTGAAGGATTCACTGGATGGGTTATTGTCCCCACTGGGTCAGTGAATTGTTGCTCCAGCCAGAGGCTCCTCAACAAGAGGAAATCACTAAGTGTCTCTTCTCATTAAGATAAGGGACAGAAGCTTTAGCAGGGAACAAAAGGAGGAGAACATAATAGAAGAAACTGGATTTGATAACATGGAAGAAAAGTCAGAAAGGTCAGAAAGAACACATGTGAGCATGTGCACACAATTCCAAAAGAAAAATCTAGAAAATCTTATGTTTAGTCTCTGACAGCATAGCTCATAGTTTAAAATTTCATGATCTGGTCTATCTACCCATCAAGGTATGCGGGACAGCTGTCTTAAAGTCTACTTTCCCTAAGATTCTCAACAAAAGCCAATGAAACAGCCCAAGGCCAGAAGCACTGGAGGTGTTTTATTGTTTTCTGGACATCATGTTATTTATTTATTTATTTTTGTCAGCAAATTGCTCTCTGCTGGCTCTAGAACCAAACTGTACTCAGTGATTATTATGTTCAAAGTATTGTGCTAACTAGACATTTTACATGCATCATTTCATGTGTTTTTGAAAATAATGCTTTGAGTAAGGCATTACAGTGATTCTCAATTTATAGAGAAGGTGGCTGAGGTACTGACAAATTCAAACCTGACATGAGTCATAGACAGTGGAGTCTTACCTTGAACATCTAGTGCTTGTCTGCTTACAGCACACTGCTTAGATACAAAGTAGCACTATTTTGAAAGCTGTAGCAGTATCCAGTAATGGTATAAAGCTACATTTACTTCTTCACTGTCATCCTATCTTAACTTGAAGTCATCCTTGTTTCAGAAACAAAAAAATTCCAGTCAGCACAAAGAACTCCATTTTATATTCCTCAGATGACTCCATGGCTTGCCTCTTCTTTTACTTACTTAGGCATCTTTAGTAAAAGCTTATTTTATAGTTTTAATAATTTACCAATTATATATACAACCACCAACAATATATGTTATTGGTTTATATATTTGTAAAAAATTAAAAGGAGCCCACATTGTGAACATTTTTAAAAATTTTTATTTTATGTGTGTGAGCCCTTACCCACATGTATGTATGTGTACCACATGCATTCAGTACTCACAGAGGCCAGAAGAAAGCACTGATGTCAAACTCCTGAAAGTGTTATCGATCAGTAGTTCCCAACCTTCCTAATGCTGTGACCTTTTAATACAGTTCCTCATGTTGTGGTGACCCTCAACCATAAAATTATTTAACTATTACCTTATAACTGTAATTGTGCTACTGTTGTAAATCATAGTGTAAATATCTGATACACAGGATATCAGATATGCGATCTCCAAGAGAGTCATGGCTCACATGTGAAAACCACTGTTGGTGTCTTAGTTCAAAATTATTACTGAATCCTTTTTTATAAGTTATCCTCACTGTGATTGGTGGATTTTGTGATTTTGTATTATTTTTTTATTGTTTCAAAACCAACTGAACCCCAAAAAATAATGCCACCTGTTTTCTCTCACAGGTTGGCACTACATGTATAATTGGCTTGGAGTACATGCAGATGTCAGGAAACTGGGAACAGGCCAGTGGATGAGGAGATGCACTTAGAGAGGGAGACGGTAGATTGTAGGTGAAATGAAAATCGAAAGGGAGAATAGAGTAGGCTAAAGCATTCAAGCAGGTAGTGGAGTTATGGAGATGGAAAAATGAGGGGGACAGTGAACCAGTTAAGCAGCTTGAAATTGGTGATGGTGATACCTTCAGGGGTTCTTTTGTTATTCAGGATTGTTTATCCTGGAGCTTTTTGGTATGTGTTTTTATATAAAGCAGAAAATTGTCACCTTAAATTTTGTAAGGAATTGTACTGAGATTTTGATGAGGATTACATTGAATCTGTATTTTGCTTTTGGTAAGATGACCATCTTTACTGTGTCAATCCTACCAATACATGAGCATGAAACATCTTTCCCTATTCTGATATCTTCGTCAATTTCTTGATGTTTTTAACATACAAGTCGTTCACTTACTTAGAGTTATCACAATATATTTAATAATATTTGAGGTTATTGTGAAATGTGTTGTTTCCATAATTTCTTTCTCAGTCTGTCATTTGTATATAAGAACGCTGCTAATTTTTTGAGAGGTATTTTGTATCCTGCCACTTTGCTGAAAGCGTCTATCAGCCATAGGAATTTCCTGGCATAATTTTTAGGGACATACTTGAACTTCTTTTGTATTTGTACTACTGAGGTATAGTGATTAAAAAACAGCATGATATTGGCACAAAAATGACACATTGGTGAATGTAATAGAATTGAAGACCCAGACATAAGTCAATACGCCTATGGGAACCTGGTAAAGAAGACAGAAATACACCTTGGAAAAAAGACAATATCTTCAATAAGTGGTATTGATAAAACTTGATGATTGTGTAAAGAAGAATCCAAATAGATCCATACTTATCACCCTGCACAATACTTAACTTCATACTGATCAAAGACCTAAAAATCCAGCAACAACAACAAAACAAAAACAAAAACAAAAATCCCAGATTCACCAGAGCTGATCAAAGAGAAAGTGGTGAATAGCTTTGATTGAATTGGTGCAGGAAAAGATTTTCTGAACAGAACACTGTTAGCATAGGCATAAGGTCAACAATAAATAAATGGGACCTCATGAAGCTTAAAAGCTTCTGCATGACAGCCTGAAAAATAAGAAAAGATATTGATCAACTCCACTTCCAATAGAGAGCTAATGTCCAAAATATAGAATGAACTCAAAAAAAGTAGATATCAAGAAAACATATAACATTTAAAACTGGTGTACAGATCTAAAGAGATAATTTTTAAAATAACAAACTCAAATGGCTGCGGAACATTTAACAGCATGTTCATTGTTCTTAGTCATCAGGGAAATGTGAATAAAAACTACCTTGAGATTTCATCTTACAGGTCACAATGGCTAAGGTCAATAAAACAAAAATGACAGCTCATGTTGGCAAGGATATGGAGTAAGAGGAACACTCATACATTTCATACATATCTGTATGAGTGCAAACTTGTACATCCACCATGGAAACCAGTGTGGTGGTGCCACAGGAAAATTGGAATTAATCTACCTCAAGATCCAGGTATAACACTCTTGGACATATATCCCAAGGATGCTTCATCCTACCACAAAGTCACTTGCTAAGCCATGTTCATTGCTGTTTTATTCATAATAGCCAAAAATAAGAAACAACATATATGCCCATCAACAGATAAATAAAGAAAATGTGGTACATTTACACAGTGGAATATCACACAGGTGCTAAAAATGACATCATAAAATTTGCAGGAAAATGGATGGAACTAGAAAAGATTATCCTGAGTGAGGTAACCCAGACCCAGAAAGACAAATATGGTATGCATTAGCTTATATGTAGATGTTAGTTGTTAAGTCATTGATAAGCAAGCCAAAATTTCCATAACCACAGAGGTTAGGTATAGAATAAGGAAGTAGTAGGGAGAGATGAACCTCTCTAGGAATAGGAAATAGAATAGATAGTTATGGATGGATGAGCGGAGACCCCAAATCGGAGTATCCAAAGGGCAGAGGGAGTACTGTGGTAGACGGGGGGAATAGAGGAAAGGACAGCTAAAACTAAGGACCATTTGAGGAGCATATGGAAACATTATACAATAGAAGCTTCCTAAAATACATATGTGAAAGTGATTTAAATGAAACTGCCTAATAGAGGGGGAGATGGGCCCTGACTGGACATCTCTTGTCACCAAGAGAAGCTTCCAATATCAGGAATGGGTTTCATCCAATCAAACATTTTGTCAATGGAGTCTCATGGGAACCCTCAAACAACCCAGGCTGTTGCAAAGACTATAGGTTCTTCTCCACAAATTGACTTCAAGACTCCATTACTGAAGACAACATCAACAAAACTCATTGAACATGGAGAAGTTGAGCTGGTGCCTACATGGAGCCATTACCCCATGTGCTAGTCTCTTTGGTACAGGAAGATACTCTGCATGCTACCAAAAGAGAAACATCAACAACAACCTAAACACAAAACCCCTGACATACAATGGTATCCTACCTGCAATATATGCTAGGGCAATGGTGTCACAAAGCTTGTGGGAGTAACCAACCAATATCTGTTTTGACTTAAAGTCCAATCCGTGACATGGAACTCATACCTGACACTGCTTAGGTGACCAAGAACCTGAGACTAGATACTCCAGATACCTAGGGTAAAACCAAATATTAATGCTTTACCAACAACAATAACAACAAAAATATTGCAATAAAATGACTCCTAATGACATTCTGCTATATCCATAGATCAGTGCCTTACTAAGCTGTCAAGAGAAGCTTCCTCCTGCAGTAGATGGGAACAAACACAGAGACCCACAGTGAGACATTATGCAGAGAGTGGGGGGCCTTAAAAAACTCATCCCCAAATGGTATGTTTTCATCAACTCCCTCTCCTTGAGGTTCAGGGACTCTGTGTAAGTGGAGGCATATAGAGTGTAAGAGCCAGAGACAATGGAGCACAAGAAGAAAACAAGGCCTTCTAAACACATCAGGACTGATGCACATATATTCTCACAGAGACTAGCAACATGAAAAGGCCCTGCACAGTACGCATCAGATAAAGTCCTAGAGCTGAGAGAAGTGGATGCACACCTCCATCCCTAACCCAGAAACTATCACCAATTGATATCAACTTCTGTCCTAGTTAGGGTTACAATTGCTGTTATAAAAGACCATAATCAAAACAAAGTTGGGTAGGAAAGGGTTTATTTGGCTTACACTTCCATATCATTACTTATCTTCAAAAGAAGTCAGGGTAGGAATTCAAACAGGATGGGAACCTAGAACCAGGAGCTGATGCAGAAACCATGGAGGAGTGCTGCTTACTGGCTTCCTCCTCATGGCTTGTCCAGCCTACTTTCTTATAAAAACCCAGGATCACCATCCTATGGATAGTACCACCCACAGTGGGCTGGGCCCTCCCTCATTAGTCATTAATTAAGAAAATGTACTATAAGCTTTGCCTGTTGCCCATATTATGGAGGCATTTCCTTAATTAAGGCCCCCTCCTTTCAGATGACTTTAGCTTGTGTCAAGTTGGCAAAGCTATTCAGCAAAAGTAGAATTGGATTAATGAAGGGCAAGAGAAACTTGAACCAAAACTAGGAATGTATGTCAAAGCCTTATGAAATCACACTAGTATATAAACTCTTTAAAATTACACAGAGAGAGAGAGGGAGGGAGAGAGAGAGACAGAGAGACAGAGACAGAGAGACAGAGAGACAGAGACAGAGAGACAGAGAGACAGAGACAGAGACAGACAGACAAAGAGACAGAGAGAGATAAAGAGAAGCAGAGGCTGAGAGTTTTAACAGAGTTTTACACATGGGTCAGCAATGCTACTCAATTCAGGTACAGGTACCCTTCCTATGAGTTATTGGTCTGTGAGTCTTCATAGACACAGAAAACAAAGCTTGGTACTAATTTTTGTTGCTCATCGTAACTAGATGGTAAGTCCCTATTTTTGAAGGTACCACATGCTTTGCAAGACATAGAAGAATCAAACTGTATAAATCTAGAAGCTTTCTTCCTATTGCCTATATTTCATAGTTCCAGAGGTGCCATGTATGTACTGGCAGAGAAAATATAACAGTAGTCTTATCCAGCTGTTAACCCTGTGAAATACAGTACCAACTTGCCAGGCATGATGTGCCCACAGGTGCAACAGTGGCCTGACTCTTGTGAGTACAACCAACTACTTTCTAATTGGTTTTGATACATTCTCTGTGGGAAGGAATTTATGAGTAGTACTATAAACCTGACCACAAGTCCAGGGCTGGTGAGATCATAGGTCCTAGGAGAAAACCTATCGATACTGTTTTTCCAAATGAAATTGTTATCAAACTTCCTTTAAATATTTATGTTTATATCAATAGATCTGGGCTATTTTAACCTTGGTCAGAGAAGCTTTTTATTGTAGAGTGCAGTGCTTAATGCAGAAGCTCATAACTATTTAAAATACTAAGATTAAAGGACAATGAGTGCTCATTTATGAGACATATATATTAACCTTCCATTTATGTACACATACACAAGACTCAAGGAATGTTAATGAAGATGATATAGAAAAATATATAAGTACAGGAGGACAGGGAGAAGTGCTGTGAATGAGTGGCCTCTGGACATGAAATGGTTGTTGCATACACAAACCTACAGAAAATGTAGTTGTGCACATAATCCCTCCAGGAAATTAAGAGCACTAAAAATCCTAGCATGGAGAGTTAAGGCTTTCCTGATACACCTCTTCCCAAGGATGTAGCTAATGACAGTTGTTAGTTGCTGAGGAAGTAACCGTACCTTTTTTTGTTTGTGGGAGCTACCACTGTACAGCTCCAGGGCCCACAGGGTTCGAAGCACCTGCCTGGTGCTTTCCACTGGCCCTACGCTTCCCACCTGGTGCCTCCAGCCCACAGATGCTTACAGTCCATGTCCCCCTCAAGAATTTCCAGCCCACCCACATCTTCCTCCTATTCAAGCATAAGTCCACATTCCCAAGAGTTATCCACTTCAAAACCAGACCTTTGATTCTTCATGCTTTCCCTGAGAATGGAGGCAGCACCTTAACCTCTAATCCAAGATTCCTCTGTTCTTCGAGAGGAGATCAAATGAACAATAGTAGCATACAGGGTCCCTGGGGCCAAGACAATCGAACCCCTCTAAATCTCACTGCCAGGAGCACAGTTTTTGTTAGGTTAGAAACCTGCTGTGCTTCTGACTCTGAAATACCCCCGTTAGTGTTCCTCTGTTCCAGAAGAGCACTCTGGACTCCAGAGGTGTGCAGATCCAGCCTTCTTTACAGTCTTGAGGAGATTGGGAGGACTTCACTGGATCACAAAGACTCAAGAAACCCATTAGGTTCTGCAAACAAACAGCCAACCTAATGCCAGGGACAACCAAATGGCTAAAGGTGAGCCTAATTACACAATCAACAAAAACCAGGCCATTATGGCTCTACCAGAACTCTCTAAAAATACTAGATATTTCAATGCAGTCAAAAACAGGAAAATGACCTTAAATCTATGCTTATGAACTTGTTAGATGCTTTTAAAATGGAAATAAATAAATCTTTCAAAGAAATACAGAAGAAATTAAATCCCTCAAAGAGATACAGGAAAACACAATTAAAGAAATGGAGGAAAATTGGTAATAGATCTACCTCAAGACCCAGCTATACCACTCCTGGGCATATACCCAAAAGATGCTGCACCATATTACAAAGACATTTGCTCAACTATGCTCATAGCAGCTTTACTTGTAATAGCAGAAACTGGAAACAACCTAGATGTTCCTCAGCTGAACAATGGGTAAAGAAACTGTGGTACATTTACACAATAGAGTACTACTCAGGTATTAAAAACAAGGAAATTTTGAAATTTGCAGGCAAATGGATAGAACTAGAAAAGATCATCCTGAGTGAGGTAACTCATATCCAGAAAGACATATACAGTATATATTCACTTGTAAGTGGATTTTAGCCATAATACAGGATTACCATACTATAATGCACAGACCCAAAGATGATAAGTAACAAGTAGGACCCAAAGGAGGAAGCATAGCTCTCACTCAGGAGGGGAAATGTATTAGACAGACATAGCAGTTGAACAGAGAGAACAAGTTAGGAGAGGGAATGCAAAGAGATATGAGAGTGGAACTCAGACCTTGGGAGAGTGGCAGCAGAAGACAGAGGCCTACAGAGAAAAGTGAAAGTGTGGAAGGTAGCATCTCTGTGACAAACTGGAGACCTAAGTCAGGGTAGGCTCCTTGGAGGATCTGAGGATGATTCTATCAGAGGCCATAGAGACTGAAGAGGACTCACCATAACTAGACAAGACTCCTAGTAGAGTGAGGGAAACACCAACCCACCCACAAAATCTTTGCCTCTAAGTGTGCCCTGACTACAAGATATGCTTGGATAAAGATAGAACAAAGATTGAGGGACTGTCCAACCAATGCCTGGCCAAACCCAAGACCCACCCCATGGGAGAAAACCAACCTCTGACACTATTAATGATACTCTGTTATACTTACAGACAGAAGCCTAGCAGAATTGTCCTCTGAGAGCCTCTACGCAGCAGCGCTTTAAAACTGATGTTGAGACTCATGGCCAAACATTGGGTGAAGCATAGAAAGTTTAGTGGAAAATTGAAAAAGGGAGAAAAGACCTGGAGGTGACAGGAGCTCAACAAAAGACCAACAGAGCCGATTAATCAAGGCTCAGAGGGGCTTGCTAAGACAGAAACACCAATCAAGGAACTTGCATGGACTGAACCAATATATAGAATTTGCCGATGGCCGCTTAGACTTCATGGGTGTCCTCTAGTAATGGGAGCATGGGCTGTCTCTAGCATGTGCTCTGTTGCCAGCTTCTTGATCACTTGCCCCCTGGTGGGACTGCCTTGCCAGGCCACAAGGGAAGAGGACAGGCTCTGTCCTGATTCAATTTGATGAGCTGGGGTGGAAAGGAAAGGGAAGGCTTCCCTTATCTGAAAAGTCTGGAAGAGGGAATGAGGGAGAAGGAGAGAGAGTAGGACTTGGAGGGGAGGAGGGGTGAGGCTACAACCCAGGGTAGAAAGTGAATAAACAAATAAAAAAAGGAAAAGTGGGGCATGGAGTTAGGATATGGAGATATGATGGAGGATAGCTAGGATGCTGGGAGAAGGGAGTAGGGAGTGGATGTAATAATCAGGGCATATTTTATACATCTTTGAAATTTTCAAATGAATGATAAATTAACTCTCTCTATATAAATATAATCTAATTTTGTAATGTTTTGTTTAATAAAATTTATTTAAATGAATGCATGGTAATCCATGTTTATAATCTTAGAACATGGTAGGCTGAGGCAGAAAAATCACAATTTCCAGGCCAGTTTGCGAATACATATAAAAACCATAAAAAGAAACAGAAAAAGCAAGCGAGGGAGAAAGGCAATGAAGAAAAAAGGGGGAGAAGGAAGGAAGAAGAATAAAATATTCCCTGTGGTCCTAAGAAGTTTCGTCCTGTTGTTTTTGTATTATATGTTGTAGGTTCTGGTTTTTAAAAACCTACTTTATTTGTTGGTTCATAATGCCTCTACTTTCTTTCCAACCCTCCTACCCAAGATAAGAGAGAAAGAAGGTTAATGGTGACAGGGGAAGTAGACTGTTTATAGACTCAGTTCCTTGAGGCGATTCCAATCTTTATCATCAGGATTCTAGCAGACTCGTTAAACAGCAAACCAGAAATTCAGCAAAATTGATGACAACCACAGCAGTAGCCAGAGCATGGAACCCGAAATGTTCTCTAGGAGCCTCTCGAAGCAATGAACAGCCAAGCAACATGAAGCAAAGTAAATGTCAAAAAGCCAAGCCTCTGTTTGGGGGGCTTATATTTATCTCCTCTCAGAGTCCTTCCTAGGATATTTATTAGCTGGCAAATACCATACCCCAGCATGAGGCAGTTCCTGTACTAGCTGACAAACATCACACACCTTCATATAAATCTGTTTCACATCCCAAACTTGGGATGAAAACAAAAGCATGTTGATATCCACTACAATTTGTAATGAAGATTTAATTTTATTTCTTCCACATGTGTTAGTCACTCTATTCAAATAACATGTTTAATGATAGTTCCCTAAAATCACTAATCTGATGTGTCTATATTCCATGTATATATGTGTATAGCTGATTGCTAGACAAACTTAACAGGAAGTATCCTCCAGTCTCCATGCTGTTTTTCACACACACACACACACACACACACACACACACACACACACACACACACACACCTTTAAGTATTTATGTATAATCTATATAATCTAAGATATACAAATGAGAGAAATACATAATATTTATCTTTCTGGATCTAGCTTATTACATTTATATGAAGATCTAATTGCATTTATTTTCAGCAAATAAAATAATTACATTACTCCTTATGTATAAAGCTTCATTTTGTGTGTGTGTGTAAATGTTTTCTTTATCTATTAATTTGTTGATAAATGTTAACTCTGATTCTATAACTTGAATATTATGAACAGTACTCCAGTAAACAAAGATGTATAAGAATTTGAATAAAAATTCAATTTCATGAATGTTTATTATCTTATAAAAGTATGTGTTTTCTTTTTTTTTTTTTTTTTTTTTGAACTTGGAAGTTTTTTTTTTATTAATTTATTCTTGATACATCTCAAGGTTTATCCCATCCCTTGTGTCCTCCCATTCTTCCCTCCCTCCCATTTTCCCATTATTCCCCTCCCCTATGACTGTTCCTGAGGGGGATTACCTCCCCCTGTATATGCTCATAGGGTATCAGGTCTCTTCTTGGCTACCTGCTGTCCTTCCTCTGAGTGCCACCAGGTCTCCCCCTCCAGGGGACATGGTCAAATGTGAGGCACCAGAATACGTGAGAAAGTCATATCCCACTCTCCACTCAACTGTGGAGAATGTTCTGACCATTGGCTAGATCTGGGTAGGGGTTTAAAGTTTACCTCCTGTATTGTCCTTAGCTGGTGCCTTAGTTTGAGCGGGACCCCTGGACCCAAATCTGCCTATCATATTGTTCTACTTGTAGATTTCTAGGACCCTCTGTATCCTATTATTTTGCTATTCTCCCATGCGTCTCTCATTTAGAGTCCCAATAGGATGCCTTCCCCTCTGTCCCAGTTTCCTGGTAAGTGAAGGCTTTCGTGGGACATGCCCCTTGGGCTAGTATGCAGATATAAGTGAGTATATACCATTTGATTCTTTCTGCTTCTGGGTTAACTCACTCATTATGGTCATTTCTGGCTCAATCCATTTATCCACAAATTTCGGGAATTCCTTGTTTTTAATAGCTGAGTAGTATTCCATAGTGTATATGTACCACAGTTTCTTTATCCATTCTTCTACTGAGGGACACTTAGGCTGTTTCCATGTTCTGGCTATTATGAATAAGGCTGCTATGAACATGGTTGAGCAAATTTTCTTGTTGTGTGCTGGAGCATCTTCTGGGTATATTCCAAGGAGTGGGATAGCTGGGTCTTGAGGAAGCCCTATTCCCATTTTTCTGAGATAGCACCAGATAGATTTCCAAAGTGGCTGTACTAGTTTGCATTCCCACCAGCAATGAAGGAGTGTTCCTCTCTCCCCACATCCTCGCCAGCATGTGGTGTCCCTTGAGTTTTGGATCTTAGCCATTCTGATGGGTATAAGATGGAATCTCAGAGTTGTTTTGATTTGCATTTCCCTGATGACTAAGGAGGTTGAGCATTTCTTTAAGTGTTTCTCAGCCATTTGATATTCCTCTGTTGAGAATTCTCTGTTTAGTTCCAAGCCCCATTTCTCAATTGGGTTATTTGGTTTGGTGGTGTTTAGCTTCTTGAGTTCTTTATATATTTTGGATATTAGACCTTTGTCAGATGTAGGGTTGGTGAAGACCTTTTCCCAGTCTGTAGGCTGTCGCTTTGTTCTCTTGACAGTGTCTCCTGCCTTACAGAAGCTTCTCAGCCTCATGAGGTCCCATTTATTAATGGTTGACATTAAGGCCTGGGCCGTTGGTGTTCTGTTCAGGAAGTTGTCTCCTGTGCCAATATGCTCCAGGCTCTTCCCCACTTTTTCTTCTAAGTGACTTAGTATCTCTGGTTTTATGTTGAGGTCTTTAATCCACATGGCTTTGAGTTTTGTGCAAGGTGACAAATATGGGTCCAGTTGCATTTTTTTACACATAGACCTCCATTTAGACCAGCACCATTTGTTGAAGATACTATCCTTTTTCCATTGAATGGATTTGGCTTCTTTGTCAAAAATCAAGTGACCATATGTGTATGGATTCATATCTGGGTCTTCGATTCAATTCCACTGATCAACCAGCCTTTGCTGTGCCAGTACCATGCTGTAGTATGTGTTTTCTTTAGTCAATAACTTTTCAAACTTATTGCCACAAATTTAGCTTATTCTATAACCATTGTAGCCTCCAATATTAGTGTACAATTATATTCCTTTTTCTTCTAAAACTATGTATTTTATCATTATTTATATTGTTTTATTGTACTTACTCCCCCAACCCAAACAAACCAACTTTTCATTTTGTTAACCTAACTTTAAAATGATATTTTATTTAATGTGTGTGTCTGCCTACACATATCTGTCTATGTGCCAGATATATTTCTGATGCCCACAGAGGCCAGGAAGGGTGTTAGATCGCCGGGAACTGGAGTTGTAGACAGTTGTAAATTGCCAGGTTGGTGTTGGGAACTGAAGTCAGGATCTCTGAAAGTACAGTTGGTGCTCCTATCTGCTGAGCCAGCTCTCCAAACCCTAATGGACTTTTTAAAATAAAAAGATTGGCAAATATGTATACCTTTGACCTTCTTTTCATTTCTGCTTCTACTCTCATCTCTTCCCACCTAATATTTTTTCTCACTGAGCTAGAAAGTACCTTTTCTAGAACCAGGTCTTGCAGGGTCATTTTGAAGTTCATGATAATTGACAATTCTGAGTAAAACGTGGACCCTTTCACTTTACTAATGGACAATTTGGCTCATCTTTAAGTCATGAGGCTATATATGTATCTTCCAACCTCTTTATACCCATATCATGTAGGGTTATAATCCTGTATGTCATTTTATAACTATTTGCATGAGCCAAGGTGAAGGACTCTATGCTCTTCCTCTGTTCACTATTTTAAGCATTGAGTTCATCCAGATTCCTCTTTGTATATGGAACAATTTAGCTCTTTGGCTATGAAGGAGCTAAGTCATTGGCCATTTGTGAATACTACTAGCAGCACTTCCTTCTACTCATACTGAGGCTTTTCTTTTCTGGGTCTACACTATGGAGATGCTTGCTTTTACAAAAGATCAGTTATGTGATTTGTTTATACTCTCCATCAGTATTGCTCTCTGTAGGGGAGGCATTATCAAACTACTGGGGATCTCAAAGTTTGTGGCATTGCTCTTATTTTTTCATCCAATGATATTTAACCAGTGATTGTATAGATTCATCTTTAATGATTGTATTATGTTAATTATGACTTTAAAGCCTCCTGTAGAATATATGTGTCCCATAATTTAATTTGACATTTTAAATATACCTAATAATACATTCCAAGCTTGAGATTTCAAAATGAGAAGCTACAGAATTAAATGTGAACAGACAAGAAAGACCCATAGGAAGCCTTAATTACACTGGATAGTGAAAAAGTAACATGAACTAGCCCTGCTAGGAATTTCTGATTTAGCTTTTAGCATCTGTAATAAATACCTACGAGAAAGGGGTTTTGCCTTTATTTTATGTATGCATATTCCTTTTGTTTAAAAACTATAACATTCTTACATTCAGAGGAGAAAGAAATTGTCCATTTATATAAGATTTAGGTAACTTTAGTATAAAACTACCTTTGTGATATATACTGTTCATTTAACAATCAACTAATAACCCATTTAATGAAAAGACTGGAAGTTGACATTTTAAGTCTCCAGGATTATTTTTTATATCGAGTATTGAAATCAAAATCTCATTCAGTGTTTTGAATTCTTAAGCTCATTCTCCCCAGGGCTTGATTTACATATTAAATAGCTGACATGAGTTTGTGGCAAAAAAAAAAAAATGTAGTTTTAGTTACCCAGACAAGTGACTAATTACCCTGGACAGCAATTATATGAATAGACATCATCCTCTAATTAAATATCAGATTTAATATCCATAACACTAATGTTAGTTTAGAGAATACAGTAAAAATCTAAATCTTTCAGCATTGTTGATTAAATAGTTGTAAATATGAAACATGATGTTTCATTTTAGAACTCATTTTATACATTCTCAAAATGTCTTGCTTTATCTTAAAGGCTTTCATTTTGAGAGTTATGGAAGGTGTGCAAAACATGAAGTTAGCAGCCTGAATGCTTAAATAATAATAAATGTAGTTATCACAAAACAAAAATCAATGTCTTTGTAACCTAATAAAAGGCCTAGGACTAATGTTCAGTGCATGATATATGTATCTCTATATAAATGAGATCTGAATAGTCTGGATAAGAGTTTTTGCCTTAAAACCCTATTTGTACTCCCAACCCCAAGAAGTGGAAAGTATGCCCCTATTGCTGAAGACACCATGAGCTTCAGACACAGGGCACAGAGAACCCAAGGTGGACCTAAAAGCTTCCTCCCTGATGATTAGTACTCATGGTATCAGAGGCGCCATGTAAGCACCCAAAGGAAAGAAGTGACCAACAGTCCTACCCAGCTATAACAATAAATGATGTAACTGTATTATAATTTCAAAATTATGTTATGCATTCAACAAATGTGCCTAAATACTATGTCTCAATAAAATAATTTAAAATGAAATAAAATAACACTTAAGATGCAGAAAAATTCTACTAAAGGAAACACAAATAAATAATAAAAAGGACAGAGATTGTGGAATTAGGCTCCTTCACTTCAATAATCATCTTTTCCTCCATGCAGTCTAGCCTTGAGAAAAATACTTTCTCCAAGCTTAGTTTCCTTGTCTGTAGAATACTTATGATAATAGGCATAAAGGGATGACTGTCTCTTTCCTATGTGACTGTTTTGAGCTTAGAGGTTACTAAAATAGCCTTACACATTATAGGTTCTTGATCTTTTCACATAATTCATGCTCAATGATGTATTAATTTTAATAACTCTATATCTCAATCGATGTAGATATAACAAGATTAACATTTCAACATCCTACATACTTTGTTTTAGCCATGAGCATGTTAGTAAATGTTTGGTAATCAGAGATTGGATTGCAAAATAAGCCTTCTTTTCATCACTATGCTTTCTTTTTCCTTTTTCTTTTTCTTTTTTACATTTTTAATACTTTTATTTTATTACACATGTATAAGACAAACTACATACAGCAGGGAGAACTATGTGACAATCATGAGAATAATGAGCTCTATACATGTTACATTCATAGTGACTTGACCATCTGCATTCATCTCGTTTGAATTAAGTGTCTTTCTTGTCTGGTTGGGTCTAAATTTCCAAATGAGATTCAATATTTATCCTATCTCAACTCTAATAGCTTAACTTCTTTATCTTGATCTAAAACGATCTTGTCCCCTAAGCAACTAAACTTGGTTGTAAAACTATACTATCTTGTCTTCAATGCCCCTCAGGGACTTAAGAAGGAATAAAACTTAAATTCCTGAGTGAAGCAGCAGTGCGGGTTAGCAACTTCCAAATTGTACAAATTGACTTAAGACAGTTTACTGCCTGACCAGTCACCCAATACACTTTATAACGTTGGAGCCTCATCTTCAGATTTTTTTGGCCTAATATTTCTGCCAGAATTGTTTGCAGGGCAGAAACTATTGAGGACTTGCTTACCCTGACTTGGCAGAGTGAGGCCGGCTGTCTACTCTGCCTGCATCTAAGTTGCCCGTTTTTAGGCAGATTCTGTTTGTGGTAGGAACAAGGACATTTTGCCCAGTGGCTTGTTTGTCACCTTTGAAGCCATCTCCATAAGGAGATTCTTTGATGCTCATCATGTTCTTTGAGGTTGGCTGACTGTTGTCAGGAGTTAACTTGTTGTCTAAGACATTTAGGATTATAAGAACAACTTTAAATGCCATATTATGCGTGTCTCTGAGGCTTTTGAAGACCTTATTCAACTAATTTACCACATATATCGATAGATTCGTATCTATCTGTTAGACTTAGGATATATATTCTTGTGTTAAAATCTTCCAGTTACTTGACATGCCCATGTTTTGTATCAGTATACTAAATTCTATAGCAATGACTTAGACATAACCTTCATTATAAGGAACAATTAAGACCTTGAGTTAAAGAGTAGGTTCAATCATCTAGCTTTTGTTCTATCCTCCCTCTGTGTTCCTAAATCTCCCTTTCATTCCTTTCAGCTCCCATCTCCTTGCCTACATATGCAAAATAAAGGCAAAGAGAGACATTCCTGCATTTCCCATAATTTTTTCTCTGTACAAGACCAATGACTTATGACCACCTCCCAATGAGAATAAGCATTTGCAGATCAAGTGAGCAAACAGCAACCTATATAACCCCCCCCCTATTTGAGGGAATGGGGCATCATTCTCTTAAGGTTTCTTCAGGTTCAATTGGGGCAAATAATACCTTGGAATGGGCCCCCCAAAATTGGAGAGAATGCTTAAGCAATCTAGTGATTGCATTTGTGGTTCAGTTTCTAAATGTTGAGAGATTCCAGGCTTAGTAGAAGATTGAAATGGTGGTCCAAATTGGATCAGAAGTTTTCTACAAGGTTGTCCAGGAAGCTGTCCAACTCTGATGGGTAAAAGCAACAGAATCATCCAGAGCTGGAACTAGGAGGATGCAGTATGTCAGTGTCCATCGTGCTGGGAGGAATGATTCCTGTCAGGTCTGATCCAGCTGGTTATTTTGTTCTGAGAACGTAATTTCTCACAAGCATTATACATTTCTCACATTATAATTGTATGAGTTGTGTGAGATGCACAGAACAATTAAAGCTAGTTTTCTGGTCATTGTAGGGGTTGATGTAAGGCATTTGCACATCTTCCTTCATGTCTTACTAGCAGTGGTCTCTAATACTAAGTCACAGAGAATCTGTGGTCAATATGAGGCCTCTCTATGCCTTTACATTTATATTTCTGCCAGTCTCAGAACTATTCCCATGTAGTGGGATTAAGAATATATATTACCTTCTTGTTCTGTAGTTTGAGTTCTTTACATCTCAATTGTAGCCCCGTCTCTCATCCCCTCCTGATCCCACTCCCTCCCTCATCTACCCCCAATTCCATGCCCTCTCTCATCTCCTTTCCCTCTCTCCCCTAGTCCTTAGATAGGGGAGCTCTCCTCCTCCAACATCTGACCTAAGTTTATCTAGTATCCTCTGTACTACATATGACCTCTTCCTCTGTGGCCAGAAAGGGCCACACTACACTCTCGGGACTCTATCCAGTGTCCAGCTTTAAGTCTCTATAACTGTCTTTATACCCTGCTGGGTGGAGTCTCTCCTAGGATGTCTATGTTGGTTTAAAATCCACATATGAGTGAGTATATACTGTGCATGTCTTTTTGGGTCTGGGTTATCTCACTTAGGATGATCATTTATAATTCCATCCATTTGCCAGCAAAACTCAAGATTTCCTTGTTCTTAATAGCTGAATAGTATTCCATTGTGTAGATGTACCACAGTTTTTGTAATCCATTCTTCAGTTGAGGGACATCTAGGTTGTTTCCAGGTTCTGGCTATTACCAATAAGGCTGCTATGAACATAGTTGCACAAATATCTTTGTTGCATGGTGGGGCATCTTTCGGGTATATGCCCAGGAGTGGTATAGCTGGGTCTTGGGGTAGAGCTATTCCCAATTTTCTGAGAAAGCGCCATATTCCTTTCCAGAGTGGTTGAACAAGTTTGCACTCCCACCAACAGTGGAGAAGTGTTCCCCTTTCGCCACATCCTCTCCAGAATGTGTTGTCACTTGAGTTATTGATCTTTGCTAATTGGATAGATGTAAGACGGAGTCTCAAGGTTGTTTTGATTTGCATTTCCCTGATGAGTAGGGATGTTGAGCATTTCTTTAAGTGTTTCTCAGCCATTCGATATCCCTCTTTTGAGAATTCTCTGTTTAGTTCTGTACCCCATTTTTTAATTGCGTTATTTTTTTGGTGTGTTTAATTTCTTGAGTTCTTTATATATTTTAGATATCAGTCCTTTGTCAGATGTAGGATTGGTAAAGATTTTTTCCCAATCTGTGTGCTGTTGCTTTGTTCTGCTGACAGTGTCTTCTGCCTTGCAGAAGCTTCTCAGCCTCATAAGGTCCCATTTACTAATTGTTGTTCTTAAAGCCTGAGCTGTTGGTGTTCTGTTCAGGAATTTGTCACCTATGCCAATGAGATCTAGGATCTTACCCACTTTTTCTTCTAATATATTTAGTGTGTCTGGTTTTATGTTGAGGTCTTTGATCCACTTGGACTTTAGTTTCATACAGGGTGATAAATATGGATCTATTTGCATTTTTTACATGTAGACATCCAGTTGGACCAGCACCATTTGTTGAAGATGCTTTCTTTTTTCCATTGTATCGTTTTGGCTTCTTTGTCAAAAATCAAATGGCCATATGTGTGTGGATGTATATCTGAGTCCTCAGTTTGATTCCATTGGTAAACCAGCCTATTGCTGTGCTACTACCATGCTGTTTTAATTACTGCTGCTTTATAGTACAGCTTGAGATCAGGGATGGAGATTCCTCCTGAGGATCTTTTATTGTAGAAGATTGTTTTAGCTATTCTTTGTTTTTTGTTTTTCCATATGAAGTTGAAAATTGATCTTTCAACGTCTTTAAAAAATTGTGTAGGGATTTTGATAGGGATTGTACTGAATCTGTAGATTGCTTTTGGTATGATGGCCATTTTTACTATGTTGATTCTCCCTATCCATGAGCATTGGAGATCTTTCCATTTTCTGATATCCTCTTCAATTTCTTTCTGTAGAGATTTGAAGTTTTTTTCATAAAGGTCTTTCACTTGCTTGGTTAGATTTACACCCAGATATTTTATATTGTTTGAAGCTATTGTAAAGGGAGTGGTTTCCCTAATTTCTTTCTCTGCCCTTTTGTCATCTGTACACAGGAGGGCTACCGACTTTTTCATGTTAATTTTGTACCCTGCCACTTTGCTGAAGCTGTTTATCTGCTGTAGGAGTTCTTTGGTTGACTTTTGGGGATCGCTGATGTATATCATCATATCATCTGCAAATAGTGAAACTTTGATGTCTTCCTTTCCTATATGTATCCCCTTGATCTCGTTTAGCTGTCTTATTGCTCTAGCTAGTACTTCACGTACTATATTGAAGAGCAATGGAGAGAGTGGGCAGCCCTATCTTGTTCCTGAATTCAGTGGGATTGACTTAAGTTTCTCCCCATTTAGCTTGATGTTGGCTATAGGTTTTCTGCATATTGCCTTTACTATGTTTAAGTATGTGCCTTGTATCCCTGATCTCTCTAAGACTTTTAACATGAAAGGGTGTTATATTTTGTAGAATGCTTTTTCTGCATCTAAAGAGATGATCCTGTGATTCTTTTCCTTCAGTTTGTTTATATGATTAATTACATTGATGGATTTCCTTATATTGAACCACCCCTGCATGCCTGGTATGAAACTTATTTGGTCATGATGCATGAGATTTTTGATGTGATCTTGTATTCAGTTTGCCAGAATTTTATTGAGTATTTTTGCATCTATATTTATAAGGGAGATGGGTCTAAAATTCTCTTTCTTTTGGGGGGGCTTTGTGTGGCTTAGGTAGTAAGGTGATTGTGGCTTCATAGAATGAGTTTGGTAGTGTTCCTTCTGTTTCTATTTGGTGGAATAATTTGGGGAGTATTGGTATTAGTTCTTCTTTGAAGGTTTGGTAGAATTATGTGCTGAATCCATCTGGCCCAGGGCTCTTTCTGCTTGGGAGACTTTTGATGACTGCTTCTATTTCCTAAGGGGATATAGGACTGTTTAATTTGTTTGCTTAATCTTGATTCAACATTGAAAAGAGGAATTTGTCAATGACATTGTCCATATCCTTTAGATTTTCAAATTTTGTGGCATATAGGCTTTTGAAGTAAGAGCTAATGATCCTTTGGATTTCCTTGGTATCTGTTGTTATTTCTCCCTTTTCATTTCTAACTTTGTTAATTTGTGTACTCTCCCTTTGCCTTTTAGTGAGTTTGGCTAAGGGTTTGTTTATCTTGTTGATTCAAAGAACTAGCTCTTGGTTTCACTGATTCTTTGAATTGTTTTGTTTCTAACTTATTGATTTCAGCTCTGACTTTGATTATTTCCAGCCATCTACTCCTCTTGGATGTGTATGCTTCTTTTTTCTAGAGTTTTCAGGTGTTCCATTAAGTTGTTTATATGCAATGTCTCCGGTTTCTTTATGAAGGTACCTAGTGCTATGAATTTTCTTCTTGGTACTGCTTTCATTGTGTCCCAAAGGTTTGGATATGTTGTGCCTTCATTGTCATTGAACTCTAGGGAATCTTTGATTTCTTTCTTTAATTCATCCCTGATCCAGTTGTCATTGAGTAGAAGATTGTTCAATTTCCATGTGTTTGTAGGCTTTTTGCTAGTTCTATTGTTGTTGATGCTCAGCTTTAGGCCCTGGTGGTCTGATAGGATGCAGGGGATTATTTGATTTTTCTTGTGTCTATTGAGGCTTGTTTTGTGACCAATTATATGCTATATTTTTGGAAAAGGTTCCATGTGGTGCAGAGAAGAAAGTATATTCTTTTCTATTTGGGTAAAAAGCTCTGTGAATGTCTGTTAGGACCATTTTATTCATGACCTCAGTTAGCTTGATTATTTCTCTATTTAATTTCTTCCTTGAGGATCTGTCCATTGGTGATAGTGGGGTGTTGAGGTCTCCCACTGTTATTGTGTTTAGGTCAATGAGTGATTTAAACTTTAAAAGTATTTCTTTTACAAATGCAGGTGCCCTAATATTTTGGGCATAGATATTTAGAATGGTGATGTTCTCTAGGCGGATTTTTCCTTTGATTAGGACAAAGTGTCCTTCTCAATCTTTCTTGATCAAATTTAATTGAAAGTTTATTTTGTCAGATATTAAAAGTAGCTACTCCTACTTGCTTCCTGAGACCATTTGCTTGAATTTTTTTCCAGCTCTTTATTCTCAGATAATGTCTATCTTTGTTGATGAGATGTGTTTCTTGAATGCAACATATTGAAGGATCTTGTTTTTGCATCCATTTTGTTAGCCTGTGCCTTTTTAATGGGGAGTTGAGGCGATTGATGTTCAGAGATATTATTGACCAATGGCTATTGGATCCTTTTATTGTGGAGTTAGTGGTGATTATGTTTGGCAGTGTCTGTTTTGGTTTTGCTGATGTGCAATTATCTGTATGCTACATTCTCTTGGGTGTGGCTGATCTCATTGTGATAACGTTTTCCTTTTACTATTTTCTGTAGAGCTGGGTTGGTGTTTAGATACTGTTTAAATTTGATTTTGTCATGAAATATCTTGTTTTCTCCATTTTTGTTGATTGAAAGCTTTGCTGGATATAATAGCCTGCATTTGCATCTGTGGTCTCTTAGGGTCTGCATAACCTCAGTCCAGGCTCTTCTGGCTTTCATAGTCTCTGTTGAAAAGTCAGGTGTAATTCTGATGGGTCTACCATTATATGTTATTTTGCCTTTCTCTCTTGCAGCTTTTAATATCTTTTCTTTATTCTGCAGATTCAGTGTTTTAATTATTATGTACCAGGAGGAATTTCTTTTCTGGTCTAGCATATTTGGTGTTCTGTAGGCCTCTTGTGTGTTCAAGGATATCTCTTTCTGTAGATTGGGGAAGTTTCTTTTCTATGATTTTCTTCAACACATTTTCTGGTCCTTGGGACGTTGCATCTTCCTTTTTATCAACTTCTATAATCCTGAGGTTCCACCTTCTCATGGTGTCCTTGATTTCTTGGATGCTTTGTGTCATCAATTTTTCTGTTTTAAGACTTTTTTTTTAGAGATGTATCCATTTCTTCTATTGTATCTTCAGCACCTGAGATTCTCTCTTCCATGTGATGGATCCTGTTAGTTATACTTGTCTGTTGGATTCCTGCTTTCTTTTTTAATTGTTCCATTTCACTATTTTTCTCGATTTGTGATTTTTTAATATTTTCTAACTCTGTTTTCATGTCTTGAATTGTTTTAGTTTATTCCTTCGCCTGTTTGCTTGTGGTTTCTTGTTTCTCCTGGATGGCTTCTATTCGTTTGTTTGTGTTATCCTGGAATTCTTGGAAGGATATATTCATTTCCTCTTTATAGTTCTCAAATAGCTGTATAAACATGGTTTTGAGGTCATTTTCCTGTGACTCTGCTCTAATAGGCTATCTGTTGGTTTCTGTGCTTTCTGGTGGAGCCATAATGTCTTGATTTTTGTTATTAGACCTCTTATTCTCTCCTTTAGGCATCTGCTTGGAAAGCTTGGGCTTTCCAAGCTGGTGGTCTTGGGGGTGAGTACCTTTGATAGGGAGCTGTTTTTTATAGTGGGTTCTCAGACTCTGCCTTCCTGTATCTATGTTTGTTTGAGCTCTGCCACCTAGATTCCAAGGTTTTATAGGGCTCCTCTGGCTGCTTGTCTCCTCTGAGGGATTCATCACACAGTGGGTCTATGACTTGGATGTCAGATGCTGTGTGACTTCTGTTTTGTTAATGTTTTGCTCTGTAGATTGGCCACTCTGCTTTGGTGCATTGATCCATCCAGCAGTCTGACCTTCCCTTTTTCCATGCTGGTTGCTTCTTGCCACTGAGACAAGGTGCTGGCCCACTCTCTGTCACCCACCGTCGACGCTCACAGTCCCTTGCAGCCCCTGTTGCTTGCCACTTCCTGCTGCTGATCACTCTGATCGCCCCCCCCCACCTCGCCCGCCGCTGGTCACTTCTGCGGGTATTTTATTCCCCGCAGATGGCCTACCTCAGCTAGTGCCACTCATATCGCTGGTGCCACAGCCGCCACCACTGTCGCTGTCACTGTCTCACTATGCTTTCTTTAAGAAAACAATTTTCTCTTCTTCTTCATTTCCCAGTAAGAAGATCCTAGTAATCAGTAATCAGCCCTGCTCTGATGCATAGAATAAAAGTATTCTCTACCACAGAGATGTGAATGGTTCTAGCTTCTCCAGGATAGAGAGCTTTCATACTAGAGAACTGACAAGCATGCCCCATGGTCTGCATAAAATCACAAACTTCTAAGCTTACCTAATACATTATAAGACTGTTTTACAACTTTAATTGCAACTTGATTATACAGTTCTTAAGCTAACTTTGTAGATGACACTGATGTCACGCAGCAGTGTCAAAAGGCTGTGTATACCTGAAGGGTCTTGCATTTACTTCTTTATAAAGGAAGCAAGTTAGCCTTTGCATACCATAATTTACTGGTAAGTAGAATACTGTGCCAGGAAGCTATTAAGTTCTTCCAGGCAAAATGACCTATCATTTCCAAACACGGGCCCAATAGTGCTCCTTGGAAAATTATAATTCTGTTACTAGAGCACTGCTTCTTCCAGAAGGGAAATTGCCCATTCATACAGTCAGGCAAGGATGAATAAAACATGCAGGATGTGAAATACACGAGACATGATGTCCCATTTAATTCCATTCTACTATGTCAGCATATTCTGCAAGGATAACTTTCCCAGACTGCTAGAGGGTTTTGCTATTAAATACTTAAAATAGTGGGGATTAGGAAACTTACTGCTTCACAGCATGTTGAATTAGACATATCTGAGACTAATGTCTTTGTTAAAATTGAACTTCCCTTGCTTATCAAAAATGTGTAAGATTGATTCAGTGAGGACAATTTACAAACCTTAGAAGCTCAGACACCAGTCTGAGAGTTGCAGAACAGAGCCAACTTCTCTGAGCATACCAGCTACTTCCTGAGAGGCCAGCATGAACTAATTTGTTGTTATTTTTGTTCTTGTTCTTGTTTTGTCAACTTGGAGTAAACTAGTGTCATCTTCAAAGAGGAACCTTGATTGGGGGATTATCTCTATCAGACTGACTGTAGTTAAGTTTCTGTGGCATTTTAATGATTAGTGTTTTGTGTTTGGCGGTATAGTCCATCATAGGTACTGCCACTCAAAGCAGGTGGTCCTGGGTAGCATAAGGAAGGAAGGTGAGCAAACCATGAAGAGCAAGTAATTAAGCATCATTGCTCCATGGCCTCTGCTTCAGTTCCTGCTTCAAGGTTCCTGCTCAGAATTCCCTTCATGGTGAACTGTAAGCTCTCAGATGAAATAAGCCTTTTGTCATATTGTTCATCACAGCCACAGAAAGCAAACTAAGACAGAAGCCTTTTTCTTGCAATTTATAATCTATATTGATAAACGTCCCAGGTAGTAGTTATTTAAGCAAGACAATGAATGGCTCCTTTAATGACCTTTATTTGAAAACCTAAGGACTAATAATGTAGAAGAACCCATTGCCCTATGATAGCAAAAGAATATCATCATTGCTAAATTTTGTGGTTATTAACTGACTGTTTATTTTGTGGCATTGCATGCAATCCAGATGAAGGGAGAGAGAGGAGGAAGGGAAGGGTGAGGGGAGGGAGGGAAGGAGTGAGACAGAGAGACAGACCATTGTGACCTCTATACATTCCAAGAAATACCATCTTGAACAAATCACCTTACATCTCTGTTGCTGTACTCATTTGTTGGTAAAAGTGTGTCTATGAGAAATATTTGACCTCACCAGTTCAAACACACACACACACACACACACACAGAGAGAGAGAGAGAGAGAGAGAGAGAGAGAGAGAGAGAGAGAGAGAGAGAGAAGACACAGAGAGACAGAGAGGCAGAGAGGCAGATAAAGGCAAAGACAAAAAGAAAGCGAAAGAGAAAGAGAAAGGAAGGTAGTTTCAAGGTTGAAGACAATGATTTGCTACTGTGTGGGTTTTTGAGGATTTTTATATAAAGCAGTTTTTATTTATTTAAGGGATGAAATTGCTTTTTTAAAATTTATTCACTTTATATCCCAATTGCAGCCCCCACCCTCATCTCCTCCTGGTCCCACCCTCCCTCCTCTTCTCCTCTCTGACTCTCCCCCAGTCCTCAGAAAGAGAGAGCCCTCCTCCCCTATCATCTGACCCCAGCCTATAAACTCTCATCTGGACTCCCTGCACCTCTTCCTCTGTGGCTTGGCAAGGCTGCCCTGCCAGAGGGAAGTAATCAATGAGTGTGTCCTATAGTCCAGGTCAGAGGTAGCCCTACTCCACATATGGAACCCACAAGGAGACTGTGCTGACTATCAGCCACATCTGAGCAAGGGGTATAAGTCTTCTGCATGCATGGCCCTTGGTTGGTGCACCAGTCTCATCATTGTGTACTGTCCCTTGAGTTTTTTTTTATCTTAGCCATTATGACAGGTATAATGTTGACCCCAAAGTTGTTTTGATTTACATGTCCCCTATGACTAGGGATGTTGAACATTTCTTCAAGTGTTTCTCAGCCACTCAATATTCCCCTGTTGAGAATTCTCTGTCTAGTATTTTCTGTGTGTTTTTGAATTGACCTAGACTGTGTTTGAGAGACTCCTAAAAGTATTGAGTATTTCACATAGAGACTGAAATTGCCAACTGTGTCCAAATTGGCACAGTGAATCCTTGGAAGAGGAAAGCTTGCTGAGCCCTGAGACATGGTTTCCTACTTGGTTGCTTCATCTCTGAAGGGCTTTAAACAAGATACTTAGCCATTCCAATGGCTCTGGATTTTTACTAACTTGGTTTGAATCTTAATTTCTGCCAGTTGCAAAATTTGTAAGTTTAAATAAGTTGTTTAAAATTGTCATGCTTCCTTGTCTTTATCCATGAAATGTAGCACCTGTTTAAAATCATGTTATTTCAAAGATTAAGGCAAATAGTATGCAAAGAACTTAGCACAATGGCTGTCCCACAGTACCAGTTTAGCAATTTTATACTGCTGCTATTGTTATTTTCTGCTAAATATGGACAAAATTACTTAATCTTGTTGCAAGAATGTCATGCGGAGGAAATGCAATATAGCTCCAGATAGTATTTTAAATGCAACGTCTAAGCCCATAGAGACTCTAAAAGCCCACTTATATGTACCTTTCTTCCTTATTCAATGCCAATCTAAAATGCTGCAACTAAGTAAAATCGTTATGGTAGAATTCCCAGGGTATGTAAACTGCAAGCTTGCCCTCCTAATGACATATACTATTATAGTTACCACCCAGCCCCATATCACATACCCTAAGGCCAAGAAGCCTTTTTCAATTTCATAACGTTGAAGCCAATTTTTTCTTTTTCCCACTCTTTATCCCCAAGACATAGCTTTTATATAGGAAAGTAAATAACAACTTGAAAATATTCAAATCTATCTTATATCCAGTAGCCATATAAAGAAGATGACTATAGTATTGAGTATAATCAGTTATAAAGTATACCAACATTCATTATGATGAAATAAAACACACTGATCAAGAATGTTATGTTTGACCAGGATCTTAAAATGTGCATGTTTAAATTTATGGTCAATTTTTATTTATGTTTTCTAAATAGTAAAAGCTAAAAGCAATAAAATATTTAGTACTAAGGGATGGGGGACTGATTACATGATGTGTAATACAGCTTAATAATATGTAAACATCATGTTTCCAGCACAATTTAATCACCTGAATATATTTTCATAGTAACAGGCTAAATATTTGGCATGCAAGATGACTCAGCAGGGTGTGATGGTCCTTGCTTCCAAACCTGATGACCTGAGTTCAATATCTGGAACCTCCATGGTGGAAAGTGGTAATGTCCACTTGCAATTTGTCCTCTGACATCTACAAGTGTGCTATGGCACATGCAAACACACACACACACACACAAATGAATGAATGAAGTTGTTAACAGATTAAATGGTAAAAGCAGTGTGCATATTAATGAATAAAACATATTACCTTTTAAAATATACCTATGAGATATAATAACTATAATGGATATCTATAAGAAAAAGGAATCTGTACCTATTTATTCTTGTTTCCTTTGTTACTCCCTTTTCTTTTCATTTTTTCTTTCATGATTGTATATGGAGGCAGAATTTGTTAGTAGTAAAGTATACAGAAAACCCAGGAAGATAATAGTGAAGGGATAACAACTGGAATGTAATGTGAATAAATTACAATAAACAAAATATTTAAAAAGATGTATCAGATCATACTCTATAAACCTATCAACTTCCATATGCAAATTTGAGGTATTAAAGAACACTGGGCAAGTGGCAGCACAAACTGTATAGCAAATAATTCATTAATCATACTCCAAAACCACAGGGAGTTACAATTATTCCATCATTTTCCAAGAAACAATCAGCTGAGATAAGAAAACCTAGAGTCCTTTTAAGACAAAAACATCATATCAAAGTGTCAAGACAAGAATCCAGAGATAGATGGTGTCTTAGACATATGAAAAAATTTAGACAGTTGATCAAAGCATATGCAGAACAAACATCATTCAACACAGACCAAGGGCATACTGAGATAAATGAGAGAAGAGACCTAGCTACAGTAGAAGGACAATGTGAAATAATCTGAGAATTTGACAGTGTGCATACATACTACACTTTGAAAACAACATATTAAAAACTTTTGTGTATAAATCATGGGGAAGGTTGGAAAAATGGCTCAGTGATCAAGAGCACTGGCAGCTCTTCCAGAGGACCAGGCTTCAATTCTCAGCACTCACATGGCATCTCTCAACTGTGTATAACTCTTCTTTCAGGGAATTTGACAACATCACACAGTAAAATGCCAATTCATGTAAAATAAAAATAATAAATTAAATTTAAAACCAAAGATAAAATTTTAAGGGCATTGGCTGCTATGCAAGAGTACTCAAATTTGATTCCTTCCACCCACATGGAGGTCCATAACCATTTGTAACTCCAGTCCTTGGGGATATGATGCTGTCTACTGTTTTCCATGAGCACCAGGCATACATTTGGTGATAAATATGGGTGTTGTTTTCTTAATTTCTTTTTCATTCCATGTATTGTTTGTATGTTATGTTAATTCTACAGATCCATGAACATGGGAGATCTATTCATCTTCTGATATGTGCTTTAATTTCTTTCTTCAGAGACTTGACCTTCTTACCATACAGATATTTCCCTTGCTTTGCTAGAGTTACAACAAGATAGTTTATAGCATTTCTAGCTATTGTAAATGGTGTGGTTTCCCAAATTTCTTTCTCACCCTGTCTAACATTTCTATACAGAAGGGCTACTTATATTTTTGAGTTAATTTTTTAATCCAGCTACTTTGCTGAAGGTGTTTATCAGCCATAGGAGTTCTCTGGTAGAATTTATGGGGTCATTTTTGTATACTATCATATCCTTTGCAAATAGTGATGCTTTGATTTCTTCCTTTCCAATTCATATCTCCTTGATCTCCTTTAGTTGTCCTATTGATCTAGCTAAGACTTCAAGTACTATGTTGAAGAGATACAGAGCAAATGGGCAACATTGTCTTGTCCATGATTTTAGTGACATTGATTTGAGTTTCTCTCCATTTAATTTGATTTTGGACATTGGCTTGCTGTATATTGCCTTTATTTGTGTTTAGGTATGTGCCTTGTATCCCTGATCTTTCCAAGACTTTTAAGATGACGGGGTGTTGAATTTTGTCAAAGGCTTTTTCAGCGTCTAGTGTGATGATCATGATAATTTTTCTTTCAGTTTATTTACATGGTGGATTACATATACTAAACCACCTCGGCGCCCCTGGGATGATGTCTACATGATCATGGTGGATGATGCTTTTTATGTGTTCTTGGATTCCGATTGCGAGTATTTTATTGAGTTTATTTCTGCATCAATGCTCGTAATGGAAATTGGTCTCAAATCTTCTGTTTTTCTTAGGTCTTTGTGTGGTGTAGATATGAGAGTGACTGTGGCTTCATAGAATGAGTTTTGAAATGTTCCTTCTGTTTCTATTTTGTGGCATAGTTTGAAGAGAATTGGTATTAGCTTTTCCTTGAATGTCTGGTAGAATTCTGCGCTGAATCCATCCAGCCCTGGGCTTCTTTTTTGGGTTAGGAGACTTTTAATGACTGCTTCTATTTCCTTAGGAAATATAGAACTATTTAAATTGCTTATCTGATCTTGATTCAACTTTGATAAATGGAATCTATAAAGAAAACCATCCATTTCATTTAGACTTTCCAATTTCATGGAGTACAGGCTTTTGAAGTCATACCTAAAGAGTCGTTGAATATCCTCAGTGTCCATTGTTATGCCCCACATTCCTTTTCTGATTTTATTAATTTGAATATTGTCTCTCTGCTTTTTAGTTAGTTTGGCTAAGGGGTTATCTATTTTGTTCATTTTCTCAAAGAGCTAGCTCCTACTTCATTAATTCTTTGTATTATTCTCTTCATTTCTAATTTATTGATCTCTGCCATGATTTTATTATTTTCTGCTGTCTAATCCTCTTAGGTGTGTTTGCTTCTTCTTGTTCTAGAGCTTTTGTGTGTGTAGTTAAGTTGCTAGCCTGGGATCTCTGGAACTTCTTTTTGAAGGCACCTAGTGCTATGAACATTTTCCTCTTAGCATTGCCTTCATTATTTCACATAAGTTTGGGTATATTGTGCATTCATTTTCACTGAATTCTAGAAAATCTTCAATTTATTTATTTCCTCCTTGACCCAGTGATCATTGAGTAGTTGTTCAGTTTCCTTGATTTTGAAGGATTTTTGTTGTTGTTGAAGTCCAGCTTTAATCTATGGTGGTCTTATAAGCCACAGGGAGTTATTTCAATTTTCTTGATAAGTTGAGACTTGCTTTGTGGCCAAGTATATGGTCTATTTTAGAGAAGGTTATATGAGGTACTGATAAGAATGTATATTATTTTGTGTTTGAGTGAAAGGTTCCGTAAATATCTGTTAGGTCCATTTGATTCATAATGTCTGCTAGATTCATTATTTCCAAAATAAGTTTCTGTCTCAGTAGCCTGTCCATTGGTGATAGTGGAGTGTTGAAGTCTCCTACTATTAACATATGGGGTTTGATGTGTTACCTAAGCTTTAGTAATGTTTCTTTTATGAATGTGAGTGTTTGTATTTGGAGCATAGATATTCAGAATTAAGACATCATCCTGGTCTATTTTTCCTTTAATGAATAGAAAATATCCTTCCCCATCTCTTTTGATTAATTTTGGTTGGAAGTCTATTTTATTAGACATTAGAATGGCTACTCCAGATTGCTGTTTGGGTCTATTTGCTAGGAAAATCTTTTTCCAGCCCTTCACTCTCAGGTATCTATGTTTGTTGCTGAGTTGTGTTTCTTATATGCAGCAAAATGAAGCATCTTGTTTTCACATCCATTCTGTTAGCTTATGTCTTTTTATTGGGGAATTGAGTCCATTGATATTGATAGCTATTAATGGCCAATGACTGTTAATTTATGTTATTTTGATTGAGGTGGTTGGGGGAAGAGAGAGAGAGAGAGAGAGAGAGAGAGAGAGAGAGAGAGAGAGAGAGAGAGAGAGAGAGAGATTGAGAGATTCCCTTTTTGGTTTTACTAGTGCAAAATCATTTGTTTCCTATTTTTCTGGTGTGTAGTTAACTACCTTGTATTATAGACTTCCTCCTATTATCCTCTGTAGACCTGGATTTGTGGAAAGATTATTTAAATATGATTTAACTTGGAATATCTGCTGTATCCACCTATGGTGATCGAAATTTTTTCTGGGTATAGTAGTTTCAGCTGACATCTGTTGTCTCTTAGAGACTGGAAGACATTTGCACAGGCCCTTCTTGCTTTTAAAGACTTTGTTGAGAAATCAGGTGGAATTCTATAAGTTTGCCTTTATAAGTTACTTGGCCTTTTTACCTTGTGGCTTTTAATATTCTTTCTTTGTTCTGCACATTAGTGTTTTGAATATTATGTGGTGAGAAGAATTTCTTTTTTGGTCCAATCTATTTGGTGTTCTGTAACCTTCTTCTACATTTATAGGCATCTCTCTCTTTAGGGAAATTTTCTTCTATGATTTTGTTGAAAATATTTTCTAGGCCTTTGAGCTGGGAATCTTCACCTTCTATTTCTATTATTCTTAGACTTGGTCTTTTCTCTTTTTTTATACTTTTATTTTATTACACATGTATAAACAAACTACATACAGCAGGGAGGACCATGTGACAATCATGAGTATAATGAGTTCTATATATGTTACATTCACAGTGACTTGGCCATCTGCATTTGTCTCATTTGAAGTGTTTTTCCTGTCTTGATGTGTCTAGATTTCTGAAAGAGATTCAATATCTATCTTATCTCAACTCTAATAGCTTAACTTCTTTATCTTGTCCCCTAACCAGCTAAACTTGGTTATAGAACTATATTATCTTGTCTTCAATGCCCCTCAGAGACTTGAGAATGAATAAAACTTAAATGCCTGAGTGAATCAGCAGTGTGGGTTAGCAGTTTCCAAAATGCACAAATTGACTTAAGACAGTTTACTGCCTGACAAGAGCAGCCACACTCAAGAAAATGCAGCATACTGACAAACACACATCAGCAAAACCAAAACAGACATACCACACATAATCACCACTAACTCCACAATAAAACAATCCAATAACCATTGGTCAATAATATCTGTCAACAACAATGGTCTCAACTCCCCAGTAAAAAGGCACAGGCTAACAAAATGGATGCAAAACCAAGATCCTTCAATATGTTGCATTCAAGAAACACATCTCATCAACAAAGATAGACATTACCTGAGAATAAAGAGCTGGACATTTTTTCAAGCAAATGGCCTTTTCACAGTGCCCCAGATTTCCTTGATTTTCATGTTAGAAACTTTTTTAGCTTTAACCCATGTATCAATTTATTCTATTGTATCTTATGTAGCTGAAATTCTACCATCGCTTGTAGTCTGTTGGTGATGCTTGTGTCTGTAATTCCTGTTGTCTTCCATGGGTTTTCGATCTCCTGGATTCCATCAGTTTGTGGAGTATTTTGTTGCTTCTGTTTCCATTTTTAGTTCCTAAATGGCTGTATTCATTTCCTTGACCTGTTTGATTGTATTTTCCTATACTACTTTAAGGAATTTACTTATTTCCTCTACAAAGGCATCTATCATCCTCATAAGATTGGATTTAAGGTAATTTTCTTGTGTTTCAGCTGTGTTGGGATATCCTGGCCTTGCTGAAGTTGGGAGTGGTATAGGAGGACCACAGGCAGAGTATTGGGAAGGATGGAAGTCTCATCTCATAGTAGCTGATGGAATCAGCACTTCAGGATTAGATGGATCAGTGGTTATGTTTTTAAATTGATTTCTTGTGAATGAAGCATGTTAAATCAGTGGGAATAATTGAATTACACAATAAATTTTGTAGGAAAAACTGATGAGTCTTTGTGGGAAAGTGTGAGCATATGCATGTCTTATTATCTGTAGCAAAATAAATGCCAGATAAACAAAATAATAATAAGTAATTTTTAATGATACAAAATAACAAATGTGAAGAGGAGAAATTTATCTCTACATTCTCAGAAATAAGCCTAACACAATGATGAGTAGCCAGAGTGAATGTTGAATTTCTCTATGTATCAATATACTATGAGTGACATGAATAAAGTCAAGTAAAATATTTTCAAAATATATGGCAAAGAATCTAAATTCTCAACAGCTGAGTCCACCCCCCTGCACTGTAGGATGGCCAGAGAAATAAATAATGATGAGTAGGTAGGGTGAATGTCAAATTTCTTTGTGTACCAATAAACTATGAATGACACAAACAAAATCAGATAAAAATATTTCAAAATATATGGAGTTGCCCCTGGCCCTTTGGTGGGTGTCACTACAATGAATGAGCAATAGCCATGTGATGGAGATATAGGAAAGAGAAAGTATATGGTAGAGAGATGGGAGAGAAAGTGACAGCAATTGATTAGTACACTGTAAAGAGAAATAGAACTGGGAAAATGGCATTAGTAAGGGACAAGCAGATATGAGGGACCTGAGCAACCACCTGGAGTCATGGTGATATCTCAGCCCAGGCTGCCATCAAGCATCATGTCTGGGTCTGAGACCCTCCCACAGCTGGAGTCTGTGCTGATAAGTGTGGCCTATGTTGCCACTGAAGGCCTTTGGATGGCAGTAGTCATAGCTATTGCCTGAGACCATGTTGATGTCCAGGAGCCTTACTGACACCAGGGCCAAACTGATGGCCTGTGCTGCTTGGCACCTGAGGCCATGGTGATGTCTTGGCCCTGGAGTGACAGTAAGGATCATGTTTGGGTCCATGGTCTTGCTACAGTTAGGTTCTGTATTGATGTCCTTGCCTGGAGTTTACACCAAAGGCCATGTGGGTCAGTGGTATGGAATGGCATCAGAGGCCATGTGGGTGTCTGATAGCCATGCTGGCACTGGGAGACATACTAAATTGAGAGGTCTATGCTGCCACATGAAGCTATAGTGACATTTGGGACCAAGCTACTGCTGAGGCCATGTCTGCATCCATGGGTCTATTTCTGTGTTGATGGGTTAACCAACTCAGCTTCCTCCCAGGCTCAGATCTAGGGCTCTGAGTTGGCCCACCACAACATCTACCCTGTGTATGAACTGCTGCAGTACATGAAGGGGCCAGTCCTGAAGATCCCAAGCTGCAGGATCTCCATAACACAGGAGTACAACAGGGTATCTGAGAGGAGTCCCACGAGGATCCATTATTGATGGTATAGCAGAAGCCAGAGGCCCCAAACAAGACCACTGACTCTTTGTAATGAAAATTTGCAACTCAATTGAACTTCCATTTGGACACCTGCTATCGCAGTTCCTTCTCCCTGGGCTTTAGAGACAGTGTGGAATTCAAAGGAGGAGAGGGTATTGCGCCCCTGCAGATACGTCATTCCAAGTTCTTCAAGGGAAAAGATACTGGTAAGAAATAGAATAAGTAGCTGACTCAGATATGATATGCTTAATTCTCACCACCATCTTACACATTGTCTCTGAGGACATTTTTATTTGTCGGAGTTGGTCTTTTTCCTCTAGTAGATACTCTCAGGAAAGGTTCAAGAGTCTACTAGAAATTTTACATCCCAATAATACGTTGTGGGTACCTTTTATACTTTGAGTTTTATTTGGGGAGATATAAAACCACTAGCTCAACTTTTGTTCTCAAATATCCTACGTCATAGCATCCCATTTCCTTTCATCATAAGACACCACTTTACTTTCTTATGAAAGTCATCTGCTTAAAAATGTTCCTGTTTTTTAAAGCACAGTTGATTTATGAGGATATGCATTTGTTTTTGTTACTGCTGTTAAAATCTTCACATTTGTTAATTGCCATGTCATATAATTTCAATTTTTAAAATTATCTGATTAATTTCCTTGAGTTGCAGTTTTTAGTACTTCTTTAATTCTTCTCAACTCTGCTAGGGACTTTTTCCTTAGGGATTGCTATTATTTCTGTATGTTATTTCTTTGTTACTTCTCAATATTTGTCACTTGCTCTTGAATTGAAAATATTATTTTTCAGGGGCTCAGTGTTTAGGATTATTAGATGCTCTTCCAGAGGACCCAGGTTCAATACCCAGCACCCACAAGGTGACTGGCTTACAACCATTCTAAGGCTAATTACAGGGGACCTTATGTGCTCTTGTGAATGCAGCAGGTACATGGTGATCACACACGTAAAGTAAAAATAAACACATCTTAAAAGGGAAAATAAGAAAAAAAGAAAATTTGCAACTAAATATGTTTGTACAAAAGGATATTCTGTGTGATGCATCATGAAACACTATAACTTCCACAGAGAGGGCTTTATTTTCCTTCGGCATGGAGGTTCCGAGGGTGGAGGGCAGACATGAAGGGATGGGGAGATGAGTGGAATTGGAGTACATGATGTGAAATTCACAAAGAATCAATAAAAAGTTTTTTAAGAATATAAATTCTCAGCATATAAGGAAATTTTATACAAAAGCAAATAACTTGAATCATCTGTAAGATATATGGACAATGAATACATGTGTGTATCTTTATATACGCATATACATTTAACAAACCATGAATGACTTTTAAATATTGGGAAAGATAATTGATTCATGGGGAAAATATACAAAAATTTACAAAATTAACATTTCTCAAATATAATTGAAAGTCATAAAACTACAAAGTGTTAGTGCAGTTTGTAAAAAGGCATCCTTGTTCATTATTAGTAACTAAATTAATAATACAGCCTATCTGAAGAATAAAAGAATAGTTTAGTAATATTTATCGACCATGACAATGTGTAAATGGGATCTGGTAATTCTAGTAACAGTCACTTATCCTGTGACTACATGCATGTAAATATTGTTGTATATATTTATGAAAATCTGTATTCAACATTGAGATTATTTGTATAAATTATGGTTATCCATATATTTCAGTATACTAAAGTCATTCAAAATAACAATGAATGCCAGGAACGGTGGCACATGTTTATAATACTAGCATTTGTGAGTCAGAGACCAATAGATCATGAATTTAAGGCCAAACTGGGGTATATAGTGAAACCGTCTCTCAAAGCCAACAAAGAAAATAATGAGATTTAAAAGAACTATTTATAATTAAATGTAATAATGGCCAAGATACACTATTAAATGATTTTAAAAACAATCAAGACCATGTAAAATAACAGGATGATAAGCATTCAAATATGCTTGAATAGAATATTTCTTGAAAGACACAAAAAACAATTGCCATGGTTACTTCTAAAATAAGTAAGTTGAGAGTTAGGGGTAGTAGAAAACAGAAACTTATTCTTCAGTGTATAACCTTTGGTAGCTCTGCTTTTTTCCTGTGGGCACATATTATTTAAAAAATAAAGTAAAAAAAGAAGTCATAGTTTTAAACCTCTGAGATGTACTAATTCTTTGAGGAGTTAGAATTTCCATGTAAACAGCCAGAGAACAGAATGCATGAATTTTTCAGAGGAAAAAACTTGAGTATAAAATTCTTCCAGCTTAGTTTCCCAATTTATCCAAATTCCAATGTAGCAAAAAATGCACATTACCAAATTTCAGTAATGATTACTGCAAAGACAAAACTGCCCGCTATCTAAAGAAAGGTAGAATTCACAACTACAGGTAAGGAAAGAAGAGTTAATCGATGGTAGACTCCATTCTCGGCATGCACTTTCTCATTTAATCTTCATGGCAAATGTGTGACACAGAAGATATCTCCTGCACAATTGAGGAAATGGACTCATAGGGAAGAATGAATTTTCCCAAGGTGACAAGGGTAATGCCTGTGAGAAAACAAAGAGATAAAGTCTGTGTTATTTCTCAAAGGTCCTTGTCTTGTTTGCCAGGTCAGAAGGTATCTAATAAAGTCCAGTATTAGACAACCTAGTGCTCTCCAACTCTATTCTGAAGCACATCACTATTCTCTACCTCAAATGACATGAAGATCACAATTAGTTGATGGATTCTAATTTGTATTCATGTCAGAATTCCTAGCTATACAATGAGGCCCGCGAATGCAGCAGAGCTGTGACAAAGATTCCAAAAATGATATAAATTGTCCAGCACATCATGGGTGCTCAACACATTTTGGCCACTGGCAATATTAATCAATTAAAATTAAACTTACATGGGCAACAGTAAGATTCTGTTATAGACAAAAAATTTCTGGAAATAGGATAATGAAGGATGTAAAAATGAGAGGGTTCGAACTAGATTCACATTTAACCCTTGGCTTTAATTTCCTCCTGTCCTGGTTTGATTTTCTATTGCTGTGATATATACTAAGACCCAAATTGACCTGAAGAGGGAAGAAAGGGCTGAGTGGGTTTACAGGACATCATCAATAAAATCCAAGGCAAGAACCTAGATTTTAGGAATTTAAACAGGGAACATGAAGGAATGCTGTTTATTGGCTTATTTCCAGGCTGATATTAAGCCTTCTTCATTATACAGCTCTTCTATCTGCCTACAAATGCCATCAGCTACAGTGGACTGAGCCCTCCTATATCAGAGATTACCAATTGAGATAATGCCCCCACAGACATGCCCAGAAATCAATTTGATGTAGACAAATTCTTAATTTGCTTTTCCCAAGTATGACAAGTACATAACTGAAGCTGTGACATTTCCCATGTATGAAGGATACAATGTGAAGATTTATCTATCATATCTGTAAGGATTCAATGAAATAATTTACATGGTTTGCTTAGCACATGCATGGCATATATTAATCATTCAATAAATATTATCTCTTATTTGTTATTCATGTATTCTTCTGCATTTAAATATACCCAAGCCCACAGAGTCTGCCTAAATATAAACAGATTCATAATAAAGAAAGAGTAAAATGTTATCAATAATTGTCACTTTTTCCTCTCAAAAATACTTTTTGGTATTAATTAAGTTCTACCCCATCTGTTATCCTTTTCACATATCCACCATGTCTTCATTACTTACCATGACAAAGGCTGATTGTGAAAGAAAGCATTTATCAGGGGCTTCTTTGCAGTTTCCAAGGGTCAGTACATGGTCATCACAGTGGAAGCACATGAGCAGGAAGGCAGGCATGGTGCTAGTGCAACAGCTGGAAGCTCATATCCGATCCACAAGCAAAAGGCATAGAGAAAGATAGACTGGGCTTCATTAGGGATGTTCAAATCTCAAAGCCCACTGCCAGTGACACACCTCCTCCAATAAAGCCATACCTCCTAATCCCTCCAAAACAGTCCCACCAACTGGGAATCATTCAAATATATGAAGGTATGGAGGCCATTCTCATCAAACCACCTCACATGCGAAGAAAAAAAATAATTGTTTTTTACCTAAAATTTGCAGAGTAGCCTCTTTATACTCCTGCCACAGCATATTTGAGGACTCAAATTCCTCAGTTAGGCTGGCTGTATGAATTATTTTAACTGAGACACTCTGAGAATGAAAAGGGAACATTACCGAAAGTTAATAAATAAACCAGGGCCTTCCTAGAGAAACTAAGAGCTGTATGCAGCTCCATGCTTAGCATAGAAGAGGAAGCTTGGCTTCACCTGGCATTAGTTCTGTGATCAGGGACAATGCCTGAATAAAGTAGGCATTTAGCAAATGATGAATATTATTTATGCACTTTTACTACCTAATAAATTGTGAGCCTCTTGAAGTAGGCAGACTACATTTAAATTAATTTTATAACTCCCCAGTTCTTTGCTTACATGAAACCTGGAAGCTATTAAGTGCTTGGGGAACTGCTGAGGAAGTGACACCAGTTACCATCTTCAAGAAAAGTGTCCTGCTGCACAGAGGATGGCAAATAGCATAGCAATGTCTGACCCAGTGTGGCCATTAACCTACTCTAGGTCCTCAACATACTCTTGAATTTCCAAGAAAAGGAAGACTTACACAAGCAGAAGATAGAAAATTTCGTGACTCCCAGAGAAGACATAGAACAAGATCAGTTTTCATTGGGGATCAGCACCTATGTCTCTCATGCTGCAAACAAAGGACTCTATAACCTTACTGCTTGGAACAGCTATAATACTGCCATGAGCCAGGTGCTACATGATGGAGCACACATATAAGGATAAAAAGGAAAAATATCCCCCCATGCAACTGGACACAGACTGTGAAGATTTTATTGCCAAAACAGGAAATGATACAGACCCAAGATCCCAGACTGCATGCCTGAGACTGACTTTCCAAGGAGTGTTTATTGAATACAGATGGAGAGAATTTATGTAATGTCACACTAGATTAGGGAAGAACCATTGCCACCAGGTAGACACAGAAAATGAACTTCAACTCAAAGGAACTCAAGGATATATGCTAATTGATATATTCGCTTAAATTTTTTGACTATTTATCAAATGCTAAGTACTACACATTTGATAAAATAGTAGTAAAGACTTAATCATTGTCACTAAATTCAGTGGGTTTTTCAAGTTACATTTATTTTTAGCACATATATGTATGTGTTTGTATGTGTGTGCAAGTATACAGGCACATGTGCAGATCAGATGGCAACATGTGGGAATCAGTCCTCTCTTTCCACTGTGCAAGTACTAGGTACTGAACTCAGTTCATAAAGCTTGGCCCCAGTTGCTTTTACACAATGAGCCACCCTCTTAGTGGTTATGGACAGTATAGGTAAGGAAACTGCTAATATCAGCAGATTGTAAAAAGTGTTCTGATAGAACTCATGCCGCAACCTAGACAACAAGATTGCATTCTAGAATGGTAGAATTTTAAAGCTAGAAAAGTTTCCAGTCAGCACTTTAATGTGCCATCATGGTAGTAAAACTTGACTATAATTTCTTAAATATTTACTATGCACCAGGGAGTATGTTGAACTCTCATTGTTTTTTACTTCACAACAATACTTTGAAATAGGTATAGTGATTGTCCTTGCTTTACAGATGCAGAAACAGAATCAAAAAGATTATGTGACATTCTTTTTAAAAAATCTGTATGGCATCAGATATTTTTAAAAGGATTTACTTTATTGTTGAACTAGCCTGCTTCTGTTTAATTTTGTCTTAGATAAAAGCAATAGTTAGCTTGGAAAATAAACTTAGTTCTATCTTATGTTGAACTCATAAGAACATGTTAATGTACTATTTTTATAGAAAAATATTTTCATACAATATACACTGGTCACACTTACCTCCTCCCAACCCTTTCCAAATACTGCTCACCTTCTCACATACCAAATTCCATGCCCTTTCTTTCTCCTTCTCTTTATAAAACAAATAGGCAAATAAAAAGGAACAGAGAAAAGAGAAGAATCAGAAACACATAAACACAAAAATACAATAGGAAACCATAGTATACAAGAAAAAAAAACAGTAAAAATCATGCCCAAACAAAACAATATGAGAAAAAAATCCTACAGAAATAGCACGGAGCTCATCTTGTCTTAGCTACCTACTGCTGGGGATGGGTCCTACCATTAAGTGTAGTTAATATACCCAGTGAGACTATACTGGAGAAAACCATGGTTTTTTCTCTGAAAGCTGTCAATTGCAGACATCTTCTTGGTTAGGAGTAAGATCCTATATATTCAGGCATGATGGGTGCCATCTTATGGAATGAGCCTTAGAGCTAATCAGAAAATGGTTGGTTACTCCTACCAATGTTTGTACCATGATCGCACCAGTATATCTTGCAGAAAGATTAACAGTATAGATTGTTCAGTTTGTAACTGGGTTGATGGTTACCTTTCTCTCTGGTAGTGTGCACAGTACCTTCCAATACCATGAACACTAGTCACTAGGGGTAAAGGCTCTACTTAGGCATTAACTGAACTTCTCCATGTTCAATAACATATATGTGTGTGTGTGTATGTGTGTGTGTGTATGTGTGTGTGTTATTGTTGTTGTTTTTGTTGTTGTCTTCAACAATAGAGCCTTGCCATCAGTTATGGAGAGCAACCAATAGCTGGAATTGTTTATGGATTTCCATGTGGCCCCTTAGGCCAACAACTCAATTACAACTCAATTAGACGCAGCCCATTGCTGATAATGAATACTTCACTTGGTGGCAAAAGATGTCTAGTATGGGCATTCTTTTCCCCATTATTGGGTGACTTTATTTATTTTATATATATATACATATTTTAATAAAAATCTACAATTATATATCTGGCTCCACAAATACGCCTTAATGTTAGTTGTCTCCACCCCATTCCCTCCTTTGTTCCCTCTCTTCCGTATTCCTCCCATTTAACCCTCACATTTCAGCCTTCCACCTGTCTCTCCATAATGATGTATACTATTTCCTCTTTATTGAGAGATTCTCCCCTCCCCATAGTACCCTACTTGTTACCTATCATCTGTATGGCTGCAGAACAATCATTAAAAGGCTTAAAACTACCATCTATATTTAAGAGAAAACACACAATGTTTGTTTTAGGGAGTCTGGTTTGCCTCCTCCAGTATTATTTTTTTTCTGGCTTCATCCATTTACATGCAAATCTCATAATATTTTTTAAATGCTAAAAAATATACTATTTTGTAAATGCACCACATTTTCACTACCCATTCCTCAGTTGATGGACATCTAGGCTAGTTCCAATTTCTGGCAGACGAGTCTGTAGGACCTCTTACACAAATCATATGTGATTCCTGAGGGTGAGAACACAAGATGGCCAATTTTACATCGTTCCTCATTGATTCATGAAGCTTTCGTGAGGGCAATGAATAGAGCAGTAATGAGCATAGTTGAGTAAATATCTTTGTCATAAGATGAAACATCCTTTGGGTATAAACCCAAGAGTGGTATAGTTGGCAAAGGAAGGCTTTACCTAATTGTATCCTCCTGTATGGAAAAGCTCAAGCCATTTTGTAATAAAGTATTAAATAATTTTAACTTTGCACCTCAGATCTTAATCAATGTGGTGATAATGAACAACAGTTAATTCTGAGCTCCAAAATTCATTATCAGGATTATCAGGGTTGAAATCCCATTCTGCAATTTGAAACTCTGAAGAGAGAGAGAGAGAGAGAGAGAGAGAGAGAGAGAGAGAGAGAGAGAGAGAGAGAGAGAGTTAGCATGTGTGTTACTGTTTGAAGCCAGAGAAGCTATGCTCTCAGATAAAACTTCATCAATCAAGAGGACCCTGGGAAATTGGCCAGCCTCTGTTCTCACCTTCAAGAATAACATGATTTGGGTCAGAGGTTTTGCAGACTCCTCCAGGTTAATAGCATCTGCTTCCCGTGCACATACAGGCAAGGATCTTGTATCCTACATTTCACTCCACAGTTTCTTCAGACAAGTCTCCAGTGAATCCCTGAGAACAAGATTTGTTTTTTTCTTGGGATCCATCTTTTTTATCGTGGAATCAGGAAATCATATATTTTCTAGTAACCTAGAGTTCAGAAGGAGAGAGGAAGAACCCACCCTGAGAGACACCAGGGCCATCCTTTCATCTCCAAAGGCTTCCCTTACTCTTGGAAGCCAGCATTATTACAACATAGGCTTGGCGATCTTCTTCAAGTGAGAATGTAGGTACAGACAACTCAGGTATCATCTTCATGGTTCTTTCAGAAATTCCTGGGTGCTCCAAATCAATTTTCACAGAACAAAACTCAATATGGCTCCAAAAAAATGTTTCTGGGACTTGGGCATCAGAAGAGCTAAATGACATATCTCTAGCACTCCACATTTTATGTTGCTTACTACGTGGTTTTGGCTGATTTTCATGTATCTTTTAGTTAGTGTTATTGTCTGTGTGACAAAGGAGAAAAGTACCTGGGGGGATACAGAAGATAATTATAATAGAATCTGCTCTGCCACCCATGGATTAATATGATACCACTTGATTCTCTTGACCTTAGTTTTCCTATTTGTTCAATGAAGGGTAATTATGGTTAATTTGATAGGCAGAGTACATGAGAAAATGAAAAGAAAATTTTATTGTAAATGAAAAAATGAAGTAGGGTTGTTTTACACCAGGCAAGCAATATATGTATGAGAAATTAGTGGCTGTAATAAGATATGACTTAGGGAAGTCTCCAGTCATGAATAACTGAAAAGGACATGAGCAACATAAGAATCCAGCTGAATTTTCTCAAAGGCATTCAGTGGCTTTCTCCTCAGATCTCACAGCATGTTGTTATTCTTTCTAATTTTGACAGTGGAAGTAATGGTTGAAGGTGGCTATTCTTTAACAATGATATCAAACCATAATCTGCACCTTGTCTAATCTAATGTTTTTATTATTAAGTACATATTAGACTGAAATAGAATTTCTCAAATTTATTCACAGTAAACACAGCTTTGCAAATTACCCATGTCATCTCTTCCAGATGGTGGTTAGAAATGCTATCCAAAAGCAAGTATTTATTGGGTACATTTATTTAGGTGCCAATTTTTGGATTTGACATTCTGCCCCCTGTTACTTGTGTGCAAATAAAATTATGCTTATTTTGAGAATTTGAAAGAAAAACTTTTTAACTCTGATTGGTGTATAAACAATCACTAGTGAAGTTTTTTCTACTGAGTTGTAATTTTGTTGGCATTTAGGATATAAGATGAGGTAGATGAATTCCCTGTGTAAAGAAGCACCAAGGGCAATACTTCCTGCACCATGATGTACAGTTCATTGAAGTGGTTTTGTCTGATGCTTAAAATACACACATATTCTCACTGATGGGTGAAAACAGTTGTGCATGCATGATAATGTGCCGGGCTTTGCAATACTCCAAAGAACAACAACAAAAAAACTTCTTTATGAAATTTAGAGCAATACAGGGTCACTATAAGAATAAATCAAGGAACAGCACAAGTCCAAAAGGTTGACTCAAGTTTTTGGTAATCAAAAGGCATCAAAGTGTCTTCAGTAACACAAATATGGAAGAAGGACATTAACATTAGCCAACAATTGAAACTAAGCTACCAGGAGTGCAGGTTAGTAGCTTTCCAAATGAGAAGATGACAGAGCCAGTTTTTTTTACCTGAATAGTCCCCCAAACTCTCTACTATGTTAGAGCATCATCTTCAGCCTTCTGGTCCAATATATCTGACAGACATATTTGTAAGGCAGGCACTGTTGAGGACTTGCTTACCCTGTCTTGGCAGAGTTTGGTCATAGACTCTGCCTACATCCAAGCTTGCCCTTTTTTAGGCATAATTCTGTCTGTGGTAGAAACAAGGACATTTTTCTCAGTGGCTTGTTTGCCACATTTGAAGCCATCTCCATAAGGAGGTTCTTCGATGATCATTATCCTCTTTGAGGTAGACTGGGTGTTTCCAGGAGTTAACCTGTCTCATTGTCAATGAATCATTAAAATAATAAAAACAGTTTAAATGGCATATTCTGCTCAACTATGTTTATAACAGCTTTATTCATAATAGCCAGAATCTAGAAACAACTTAGATGTCCCTTAACTGAAGAATGGATAGAGAAACTGTGGTACGTTTACACAGTGGAATACAACTCAGCTATTAAAAACAGGGAAATCTTGAAATTTGCAGGCAAATGGATGGAACTGGAAAAGATCATCCTGAGTGAGACCCAGAAAGACAACCGTGGTATATACTCACTTATATGTGGATATTACCCACATAATACAGGATAACTACACTACAACACAGAGGCTGAAACATCAACCAAGAACCATGTATGACGAAAACCTAGAACCACTGCTCAGATATAGTAGCACAGTCTCCTTGTGGGTCCCACATGTGGAGAGTAGGGACTACTTTGGACATGTACTCTGACCACTGAACTTCGATCACTTCACCTTGGCAAGATGGCCATGCCAGGCTACAGAGGAAGAGGTTACAGGTAGTGCAGATGAGATTTGATAGGCTGAGGTCATATCTTAGGGCTAGAGGGCTCCTCTTTCTGAGTGCTAATTGAGGGTGGGACAGGGAGTAAGGGAGGAAGGGTGAGGGAGGGAGGACGGATCAGGAGGGAATGAGGGAGAGAGATACAATCAGGACGTGAAGAATTCAAACGGCAAAACAAGCAGATAACTTATATTGCTAATCTCACTACATGGGAATAGCTCTGAGACTGGCTGAGACATGAATGTCTAGGCATAGACAATGCTTCTTGTTGGCTACAGAACCCCTGTGAATTACTATTAGATGCCATTCTTTATATGGCATGAATGAAGATTTACAGATGTCCTTTTTTTTCTGATCATACAAAGAGCAGAAAACCAGCCTTGATTGTTCTGTGCATCACACACACACCTTATATATTTATAATTTGAGGTCCCATTTATTAACTGTTGAACTTAGAGCCTGAGCTGTTGGTATTCTATTCAGTAAGTTTTTTCCAGTGCCAATGAACTCAAGACTCTTCCCCACTTTTCCTTCTATCAGATTTAGTGTGTATGCTTTTTATGCTGAGGTGTTTAATCCAATTGGACTTTAGTTTTGTTCAGGGTGATAAATAATGGTCTATTTGCATTTTTCTTCATGGAGACTAGATAAGGAAGCTATGGTACATTTACACAATGGAATACTACTCAGCTATTAAAACAAGGAAATCTTGAAAATGGCAGGCAAATGGATGTAACTAGAAATGATCATCCATAGTGAGATAACACAAACTCAGAAAGACGCTCATCTTATATACTCATTAATAAGGGAATATTAGCCACATAATACAGGATAACCACACTATAGTACACATACCTAAAGAAGCTAAATAACAAGGAAGACTCTAGAAAGAATGCTTAATTCTCATACAGAAGGACAAATAGAATAGACACCGGATGTAGTTGAAGAGAAGGAACATGAAAGGAGCCTACCATGGAGGTTCTCTGAAAGACTCCACCCAGCAGAGAATTGAAGCAGATACTGAGTCTCACAGCCAAACTTTGGAGTGTAGCACAGAGAGTTTTGTGGAAGAGTTGGGGAATAGAAGGATCTAGAAGGAACAAGAGACCCACAAGGAGACCAAGGAAGCCAACAAATGTGGGAATGGGGCAGTGAAGGGGTGCTGCAGAGACTAATGCACCAATCATGGACCATGCATGGTGAGGAACTAGACTTTCTTCTCAGATGTAATCTGATAGGTAGCACAATCTCCTTGTGGTTCCCATAGTATGGAGAGTAGAGACTACCTTTGACATGGACTCTGGCCCCCACTTGATGATCACTTTCCCCTGGCAGGGCAGCCTTGCCAGGCCACAGAGGAAGAGAATGCAGGTAGTCCAGGTGATGCTTGATAGGGTGAGGTCAGATGATAGGGGAGGAGGGCTTCCCTTTTCTGAGGACTAGAGGAGAAGGAATGGGGAAATGAGGGAGAGAGGGTGAGACTGGGAGGCAATGAGAGAGGGGTCTACAATCATGATGTGAACCGAACAAATTAAAAATAAAATCAAAAAAGAAAAAACAAATTAAAAAATAACAATATACAGAGTGATCAGGTTATGTTTAAATATATATATATGTGTGTGTGACAATAAAATTAATTAAAAATTAAGGACATATATTAAGCAAGGAAGTACATATGGGAAGTTCTGGAGGAAGAAAGGGGAGGAGAAATTATATAATTAAACTAAAATCTGAAAAATAAGCCAAAAATAATAGTTAACTATAAGTAGAAACATTTTAAAAAGAAGTGATATTTCTTCTCTCTCTCTCTCTCTCTCTCTCTCTCTCTCTCTCTCTCTCTCTCTCTCTCTCTCTCTCTCTCTCTCTCTCGACAGGGTTTCTCTGTGTGACTCTGGCTGTCCTAGAACTCACTCTGTAGAACAGGCTGGCCTCAAACTGGGGAATGCTTTGCCTTCTAAGTGCTGAGATTAAAGGTTTGTGCCACTGAGCTCAGCTTAATAAGTAACTTTATAGATATGAGTATTTACATCAAAAAACAAAGTTATCTCAAATAACTATATCAGTTTTGTACTAAACAAATGTCTTAACAAAACTACAACAAGCCAATCTCAAAATTAGTAGAATAACCAAAGGATCAATAAAACAAATAATTGTGTCTCTTAAACAATAAACAGAAAAGACAAATCCCTAGCCAAACTAACCAAAATAAAAGCAGGATGCATCCAAATAAAAATTTTAAAACAGACATGTTACAAGTGAAATAAAATCAAGCACCCAGAAATATCCACATATGTGGCTATATATGATTTTGAACAAAATTATAAATTTATAAAAACATGATAGAGAAAAAAGTTTATTGTGGGGAGCCAAGACCATAGCCGGCAAGCATCTTGGACCTTGACATAATACATAGAGTGGACCTGGGGCAGGCTGCCTTGTGACCTCTTTCCCTCCTTGCCTCAGGGTACATTCCAGAAGGCTGCCTTGTGACCTCTTCCCCTCCTTCAAGGTACTCTCCAGCTGTTGTCAGTATTCCCGGAATTACAGAGGCCTTCAGAGGAGGAGTGAAACAACGTCTATAGATAACATCTTGTGGTTCCAGATGCCTAACAATTCCACCAAACCCCAGAACCACAGGGGCCCTCGCCCTGCCAAACTTCCTGGTATCTTGCGAAAACAGCCCACCCAGATCACCCCACTCAGCCTCCTGCTTCAATGGTACATAATTGCCTGTGAGAAAATAAAATTTTGTCAGCTTGATCAGACTTCTTGACTTGCTGTCCCTTCTTCGTGTCTCTTGTCCCCCATTCTCTCCCTAGGGGTCTGAGGATCCCAGTTGATTGTCTGACGGGTCCAGACAGCTTATAAAAATGGTGCTGGGAAAATTGAATACTCACATGTAGAAGAGTGAACTACAACCCCATGTCTTATCCTATCTAAAAATCAGTTCAAGATTAATCAAAGTAACACAACAAAAGGCCTGAAATTTTTAAACTAAAATTAATCCTTTCCTTCCAAATTTCATGTTGGTCAGTGTTTTATAACAGCAACAGAGAAGCAAATTAGAATAGATTCAAATAGCTCAAAACATAACTAATAATTTATATTGCATGAAATTAAGAAAAACATGTATGAAGCAAAGGAAATAAATTGACTGATTGAAGAAAACAGCCCATAGAATAGAAGAAAAGTTTGCTACCTACCTATTCATCTGACATAGGATTGGTATCTATAATAAATAAAGAACCAAAAAATAAATGCTGAAAGAACAAATAGTCCAATCAATACATGTGCAACAATTACTTGGGAAAAATATCCACCATAATAAGCCACTGGGGAGATGCAAATCAAAACAAAACTGATATGCCATCTCACCATCTTCAGAATGACTATTATCAAGAAAGCATACAACAACAAATGATTGGATGGATGCAGAAGAAAAAGAGGACCTTATAAGCTGCTGGTGGTGGCATAAATGAGTGCACATGTTGTAGAAATCATTACCTGGTTCATTTTTAAACTAAATATACTAACTATTATATGGTTCAGTGATAACACTCTTGTTCCTGAAAGAACCAAAGCCAGAAAGCTATTTAGGTAACTGCATGTTTAAATTTAAGATTATTCTTCACACACATTATATATATTTCTACTGTAATATGAGGTATTGTACCTATACCACTCAATTATAATACAAGATTTACTTCCAATACTTTGAAAGTGCTATTTCAGGTTGTTTAGGATAAGTAAATTATACAAGTTAATTGTTAGTTGATCAACTCATGGTCATATCAATTACTAGTATATTTTTATCACAAGAATGTACATCTTAGGTGCAACAGATAGATATGATTTTATATAAAGACAAGGTAAAATAGATAAGGTCTTCAAAAACCTCAGAGACATACAGAATATGACATTTAAAGATGTTTTTATTATTTTAAATATCCATTTACCATGATACAGGTTAACTACCGGCAACACCCAACCTGCCTCAATTAAGAGTATGAGCATCAAAGAACCTCCTTAGGAGATGGCTTCAAATGCGGCAAACAAGCCACTGGGAAACATGTCTTCATTTCTACCACAGACAGAATTTTGTCTAAAAATGGGCAAACATGGACACAGGCAGAGTCTATGGCCAAACTCTGCCAAGACAGGGTAAGCAAGTCCTAAATAGTTCCTGCCTCACAAATATTTCTGTCAGATATAATAGGCCAGAAGGCTGAAGATGATGTTCCAATGTTATAGAGAGCTTTTGGGTGACTGTTCAGGCAGCAAACTGTCTTTGTCATCTTCTCATTTGGAAAGCTGCTAACCTGCATTACTCAGGTAATTAATTTTATTCCTTCTTAAGTCTCTTATGGGGTTGAAGACCAGATAGTTTAGTTTTATAATTAAGCTTAGTTGGCCGGGCATGTGGTACACTCCTTTAATCCCAGCACTCGGGAGGCAGAGGCAGGTGGATCGCTGTGAGCTCAAGGCCAGCCTGGTCTACAAAGTGAGTCCAGGACAGCCAAGGCTACACAGAGAAACCCTGTCTCAAAAAAAAAAAACCAAACAAACAAGAGAGAGAGAGAGAGAGAGACAGAGAGAGAGAGAGAGAGACAGAGAGACAGAGAGAGAGACCAATTAAACTTAGTTGTTTAGGAGTTAAGATGTTTTTAGGTCTAGATAGATGTTTTAAGTTGATAATGATAAGATATGATAGATATTGATTTACATTCAGAATTTAGATGCACCAAGATAGGAAAGATGTTTTCTTCGAGGCTGCCAAATACAAAGAGCCAAAACACTCTGTATGTAACATTTATATAATTTCTGATTGTTTCATAGTTCTTCTTTCTGTAGGTAGTTTATTATACATATGTCTAATAATATAAATGTATATGTGAAAAATAATAAATGTTTAATTAAAAAAGAAAGAAAACAGGACCCATCATTCTGCTGCATAAGAGAAACACCTCAGCAATGAAGATAGTCATTACCTCAGAGTAAAGGGGTAGAAAAAGATATTCTAAGCAAACAGTCCCAAGAAGCAAGCTGGAGTAGCAATTCTAGTATCTAATAAAAAAGACTTTCAACCAAAACTAATCGAAAGGTGGGAAGGACAATTCATACTCATTAAAGGAAAAATACACTAAAAGGACATCTCAATCCTGAACATCTATGCCCCAAACACAGAAGCACCCACATTCATAAAAGCAACATTACTAAATCTTAAGTTATACATCAAACACCATGCATTAATAGTGGAAGAATTCAATACCCTACTCTCACCCATCATTGCAACAGAAATTAAATGAAGAAAAAATGAAACTAACAAACTTCACGAATCAAATGGACCTAATAAATAACTATAGAAAATTTCACCCACCCCAAAAGAATATACTTTCTTCTCAGCACCTCATAGAACCTTCTCCATAATTAACCATATACTTGGTCACAAAGCAAACCTCAACAGATACAAGAAGATGGAAATAACCCCTTATATCTCATCAGACCACCATGGACTAAAACTAAACCTCAACAACAACAACAACAAAAAAGGAACAAGAGAAAGCCTACAAACTCATGGAAACTGAACAACTACCTAATCAATGACCTCTGAGACAGAGACCAAATAAAAAAAACTAACTATTTCATAGAATTCAATGAAAAGGAAGGTAAAATGTACCCAAACAATCAAAGCAGTGCTAAGAGGAAAGTTCATAACACTAAGTGATTTCATCAAGAAATTGGAGATATCCCATACTAGCAACTTCACAGAACACCTGAAAGCTCTAGAACAAAAAGAAGCAGACACACTCAAGAGGAGTGGATGGCTGGAAATCTTCAAACTCAATAAATTAGAAACCAAAAAAAAAAAAAAAAAAAAAAAACAGTGGAAAGAATCAACAAAAGCAAGATCTAGTTCTTTGGCAAAATCAAGAAGATAGACAATTCCTTAGCCAAACTAACTAAAAGGCAGAGGGAGAGTACTCAAATCAACAAAATCAGAAATGAAAAGGGGAGAAGTAACAACAGACACTGAGGAAACCCAAAGAATCATTAGGTCTTATACCTCAAAAGCCTATATGCCACAAAAATCTGAAAATATAAGTGATATGGGCAAATTTCTTTATAGATACCAATGATCAAAATTGAATCAATATTAGGTAAACAAATTACATAGTCATATATCTCCTAGTTCTCATCTTAGTTATAAAAGGCGAGCCTAATAACAACTGTTACAGAAATAAAATAAGACAAAAAAAAAAAAAACTTCACACGCCAATATAAACCACGTTCCTTAACTGTTTTCTCCACTGTCACAAATCCTGCATAGCCTCCTCCTGGTCAGTCACCTACAAGCAATTCACCTAACAAATCAACTTGGCTTCGATTTTTGGGAAGACCACCTTTTTCTATAGTTTATTGGGTTCTGAATAACTAGATCCTTGGTTGCTTAAGGAGTGCCTCTTGACATTGGTCCTGTTGGTTGTGAGTTTTCCTATGCTGGCTTAACTATTCTGCATTTTTGGCTGGAGTATCTCATGTAGATTCCTAGCTGCAACTTTGTATTTTGTTTCCTCCTCATCCACTCTATCATCATTACCATATCCAACATCATCAACATCATCTTTGTTAGCCTCAAGCTTCCCTTTTTGTTTCCACTATGGTATCTTACCATTATGGGGAGCAATCAGTTTCCAAATATGGCTGAGTCATACATCCTTTTTTTCTTCATCTTTTGAATCTTCCCACTGCTCACCTATCTCCACAGACCGCTAACAACAATTAAGGTCATAGGTGGTATAACATCAAACCCTCAAGAGAAACCATTAACTTACAGTTTTTTTTTTCAAAAGTGCTACCATTGCTTTCACTGGATCACCTTTGTAATTCATTGCCTCTGTCTCAATGCTGAACAAGTCATCTTTTTGCTCTAGCCCCTAAACTAACCGTTCTTCTTGGCAGCTGGTGCTCATTTCCATCATTATCCAATTTAAATTGATTATCTTTGTTAGCTTATAGTTCACCCCCCCTCCAAATAAAAAACCAGTTCTAAGGCCTCAGGAGCTCATATTCATGACCATTTAATCTTTAAATGGTATGCTGGCACACAAGTAGGTGAGAGAAGACAGATGGTGATAATTGAATCATTTTTCAATGAAAATTCCCTACTTCAAGGAAACCAGCAAAACTGTGTGAACTCTGTGAGGTAATGTTCATAAGGAAGTTTTGACTTGTGGTAATTACCATAGCATTAAATACAAAATTTTGTGGTTATTTTATTTAAGTAATTTATTCAGATTACATCTCAATTGTTATCCCCTCACTTATATCTTCCTGTTCCTCCTTCCTCCTCCTGTCACCCTATTCCCCTCCCCTAGGTCTATGACAGAAAGGGACTCTTCCCCCACCATATGGTTACAGCCTATCAGGTCTCATCCTAGGGCCTGTTCCCCTTCCTCTGAGTGTCACCAGGCCTCCCTACCAAGGGGAAGTGGTCTGAAAAAGGAGGTACCAGAGTTCATGTCAGAGTAAGTCCTCACTCTGCAAACAACTCTAGAGAATGTGCTGTCCATTGGCTAGATCTGAGTAGTGAGCCAGGTTTACTGCATGCATTATCCTTGATTGGTTACAGTAGTTTGAGCAGATCTTCCCTTGGGTCCAGATCTGCCAGACTTGATGGTCTTCTTGTAGAGTTCCAGGACCCTCTGGATCCTTGTATTTCCCCATTTTCCCTTACCTCTCTCACCTAGAGTCCCAATAGTAGGTCCCCAAATCTATCCCAATCTCCTGCTCAGTGAAGACTTTCAGGGGACACCCCTATTGGGCTAGTGTCCAATTATAAGTGAATATATACCATGTGTGTCTTTCTGGGTCTGTGTTAACTCAGTCAGGATGATCTTTTCTACATCCATCCATTTGCCTGCAAATTTCAAGATTTCCTGTGTTTAAACTCTATGTATTGCCTAAAATATATTACAAAAGAACATATTTTTATAGTACTTCCTCCACCCTTGACTTCCTAAAGGTCATCACTTCAACATTTCCTTATATTTTCTTCCAGAAAATTCCCATGCCAAGATACAACTCTTTACATTTGCAACTTTTCAAATCACAACCAGGACCACACAATGCAATCAATCGCTCTATTACCCTTTCCCCACTGGACAGGCGAAACCTTCATTACTGTTGACTCAAATTTCCTCATTTTTTTCTACAGATTTCCAGAACAGATTATTAAATGTTATCAACTGGTTAAAATAAGCAAAGGATCTCTCTGTATTATTTCTTACAACTTCTTGCAAATCTCTAATTATCCATATGAAAATTTAACGGAGACAATCTTTTTTTCACAAGCTTTCTGCCATTTTTCTATATTTGAATAAATGTCTATCTAGACATTTGTTGTTTATTAAAAACAGGTCATTTATTTTTCTACTATAGGTTGTGTAGGGTTTGCTTGTTTGTTTGTAAATTTTGGGGACTAGCAAGGTGGCTAAATAGTTTAGATCAACAATTTCTCTCCCAGATGATCCAGCATCCACATAGAGGCTCATAACCATTTGGTACTCCAGTTCTAGGACATCCGATAGTTTCTTCTGGCCTCCTAGGGCACTGCACACACAAGGTACACTTGTGCAGGTAAAACATTTACATAACTAAAAATAAATAAAATATTTTATTTTGTTGTAATTTATTTACAGTTCATTTCTATTTAATACCCTGGCTCTTATCTTGTTTCCATTCTGCCTCACTTTCCTGATATATTCCCCTCCCCTAGATCTCTGATAGGTGGGGTCCTTCTTCCCCATCATCTGACCACAGTCCATGAGGTCTGATCTGAATATCCTTTGCCCCCTTCCCCTGTGTTCCAACAGTCTCTCTACCAAGGAGCAGCAATCAAATAGTGGGCACCAGAGTTCATGTCAGAGGCAGTCCCCCACTCTCCCCTCCACTTCTCCATGTGGAGAATGAGCTGTTCATTGGCTGCATCTGAACAAGGGGTCAAGGAAGATTTTGTTTTTCTAAATTTTTAATAGATATACAAATTTTAGCTGACAGATTTGCTTCAACAATACATAATATGTTATTTCTTTCTGGTGTACATTTATCCCTTTGCTTAATGAAAAATTCGAAATGATTTTATCAATAAGTGCTTTGTTATGTTTTGGGGCAGCTTTCAAGATTTTCTCTTTGTCTTCATTTTTTTTTTTCCAAAACAGCTGTTTCACACTCTCTTGTGAGTTTATTGGTTACTGTAACATTAGCTTCTGGTATGTTACTTTGAATATCAGGTGGTTTTTTTTTTTTTCATTTTTAAAGAATTATAATGTGTTTTATGTTGCCATTTGTCTTGGATTCTTTATGGGTCACTCTGATTGGGCCTGTAGACTTTATACACCAAATATTGTTTCAGCCTCCTATACTCAACTTCTATGCTTCTGAACACTAGTTATATAAATGTTGGAATATTTTGTAATTATTCTATAGATCACTTATGCTCTATTTTTCTTCAGCTTACTTTCTGCCTATTGTTCAAACTGGATGAGCTTTTATTATTTTTTTCTCAAATTTATGTCCACTGTCATCTCCATTCTCCTATTAAGCCCATTCAGCAAGTAACTTACTTCAGTTATATTTTTCGGTTGTATAATTTTCATTTGGTCCTTTTGTGACTTGTTTTCCTATATCCTATTTTTCAATTATTTCAAGATAATATATAATTGATTGCAGAAGCATCTTTATGATAAATGATTTAAAATCCTTGTCAGATAATTCCACCATCAGATTTATTTTAGTGTCAACATCAATTGATTTTTTTTCTTCATTCAAGTTGTGATTTTCTTGTTATGGTGGTTTTAAAATTTATCTTTGACATTGTGGCCATATGTTAGGACACTCTGAAGGCTGTATATTTTCCAGCAAGTTATCCCCTTATTTAGTTTACCATGCAGGTCTTCATCTAATTTTTTATGAATAGCATTATTTTTTTTCCTTTGGGAACTTCATTCAATATATTTTGATCATGATTACACTCCTCTCCCAAGTTGGCCATATCCTTACACAAACGATCCCATGTTCCCTCTCTCCCCCCTTATAGACACACACACACACACACACACACACACACACACACACACACACACACACAAATAAATACATAATAAATAAAACACTCCATGCAGTATAGTTTGTGTTGGTCAACTACTCTGGGAGAGTGGTTAATATGAAATATGTCAGAACATTTTTTAAAAACTGACTTTCCCTCACCACCAAGCAATTATTAATAGCTTCTTGCCTAGTTGTGATATTTAGTGCTGACCTCCCCTCCACCATCCTGGGGTTTTGCCTGGTTCAAATTTGCATAGGTTCACTGATGTCACAACCACTATGGGTTGATCTGTCCTGTTGTGTCTGAAAACAGTTTCCTTGAAGTCATCCTCTCGCTGGCCTTTAAAATATTTCTGCCCCCTTAAAACATAGATAGTGTTTTGTGGCCTATAATTGCAATGACAGTTTGTTTTTGGAGACTTCATGATGCTGCTTTGTCAGCTTCTTTTTTAATATATTTTATTAATTTATTCATATTACATCTCAATTGTTATCCCATCCCTTGTATCCTCCCATTCCTCCCTCCCTCCCATTTTCCCTTGCTTTTAGCTGTTACCATTGGTGCTCCCTCAAATTCTTTCTTGCACTGTTGGGACTTGGAAATGCCATTGTTAGGATGCAAAGTGTTTTAATGAGGGGGAAGTTATGTAGAGATTGCTCTAGAGATGTCTCAGATTGCTCTGGTTATGCTTTTAGTATGAGTAAAGATTATCTTAACTAGGAGATTAAGAGATAAGTAATATCAGCCCACTTATTATTGAACAGCTTGTTTTTTCCACTTCTTCTTGCCCTTTCTAATGCAACTCAGTAAGGGAGGATATTATTTTGTTCATGTGGACAAAGATGAAGATTGGGTATTTGGAAATCAATAAAATCTTTAATATCTTTATTGAAATATAATAGAAATAATAAGAAATCCACCCATGTTAGCATTAAAATGATTTTAGTGAAGGTGCGGATGTGTGTAAATAGGATGATACTTTTTTGCAGTTAACCCATGCCTCCATAGCCAGACTGATTTGCATTGGGTGTCAGTAAATTTACCTTTTATGACTGACTCATACAGTGAGAATCAGACAAAATGTAGAGATTGGTGTATAGTTTTTGTTTTACTTACCATAGTATTTTTTCCAGGCTTAGTTGTATTGTTTTTTATTTTTTATTGTTTTTTATTAATTTATTCATATTACATCTCAATTGTTATCCCATCCCTTGTATCCTCCCATTCCTCCCTCCCTCCCTCCTGCTTTCACCCTCTTCCCCTCCCCTATGTCTGTGACTGAGGGGGACCTCCTCCCCCTGTATATGCTCCTAGGGTATCAAGCCTCTTCTTGGTAGCCTACTATCCTTCCTCTGAGTGCCACCAGGTCTCCCCATCCAGGGGATGTGGTCAAATATGGGGCACCAAAGTTCTTGTGAAAGTCAGTCCCCACCTACACTCAAGTGTAGAGAATGTCCTGTCCATTGGCTAGATCTAGGTATGGGTTTGATGTTTACTATATGTATTGTCCTTGGCTGGTGGCATATAGTAATAATTTATTTATTTTATTATGGACAGCAATCCATTTTATATCCACACTACATTTTCTTTTTTTTAATTTTTTATTAATTTATGCTTGTTACATCTCAATGTTTATCCCATCTCTTGTATCCTCCCATTCTTCCCTCCCTCCCATTTTCCCCTTATTCCCCTCCCCTATGACTGTTTCTGAGGGGGATTTCCTCCCCCTGTATATGCTCATAGGGTATCAAGTCTCTTTTTGGTAACCTGCTGTCCTTCCTCTGAGTGCCACCAGGTCTCCCCTCCAGGGCACATGGTCAAATATGAGGCACTGATTAATTTTAGTTATACTTTGTTTGGGAACATTAAGTATAATGTTGCTACAAGTATTGAAGCACATACTAGTGTAGACACATATTTTCAATTGTCCTTAGTGTATATGTTGGAAAAATGAAGAGTTGTATATTAGGAGATCAAGCCAGTCAACATTGTAGATTATGTTAATTGATTGTGGAAAACACATCTTATCTTTGGACAAGAGAGTGGGAAGGATATCCTGAACTGTAACAAATGGTGAATGTAACTAAGCACAAACATGAATTCATTACTCTCTGTCCCTAAGTCCCCACTGTGATGGCCTGTATCTTAAAGTATCATCCAGGATAAAATTTTCCCTCTTTAAGGTATTTTTGTCAATGTAGTTTGTCACAGCAACAGCAAAGAAACTAAAACAAACTGACAGAAACACAAGGTATGGTGGAGTAGTTATATTTTAGCTCACTGTTTCAGAGGACTTAATCCATATAAACTTGATTCCATGTACTTTGGGTCCATGGCAGTCATAGAAGCTTTTCTTCATTTATTAGTAGACAGGAAGCAGAGAGAAGAGTCAGTACAGGAAGAAGCAAAGATAAGATATGCCCCAAGGACACAGTCACACAGTTTGTCATCTTCCAACTAGATCCCACCTGCTACCTTTCCACACCTCCCAAAAATGCCATCATATTATGAATCTTTCAAGTGGCTTATCTGTTCATTATACCAGACTACTCACATTGGGGGAAATTACACAAATACCCAGAGTTGGGCATCTTTAATCCCAAAGGAATTTCTAGTTTTTTTTTTCTGGGTAGCCTTGACTGTCCAGGATGTCTCTATCTCCTTTCAGTCAAACTTCAGCCCAAATGGCCTGACTCTACTTTGTGATTACAGCTCCTTCTTTTCAATATATTTCCTTCCCCTATTTTTCTCTAGTAACTCAATATTAAACATGAAAAATATCCTGGCTTCTTTTTCTTCTTTCCTTTCTACTCATACCAACGGTAACATATGTATTCACGCACATAATTCTATCATTTTCCCGTTACTTCCTAAGACAGCAGATTTTTATTTTGATTATTTATTACTGTAATTTCATAGTGTTCCTACCCTTTTATAGCAATGATTCTTGAAGAATGTATTCTAATTTCAGAATACAAGACTGGTGCCTAGGTCACCAATCTTGCAGAGGGAAATAACACTTCATCTTATAACAGCATGCCCCCCCCCCTTCGAATATTGCTAAAACTCTATCTGAAAGAATTTCAGTAATTTTTTAAAAATTGAATACATTAAACTCAACCAACAACCTAAATTCAGATTTACAAATCTCATTGTGAAAGCATATGTAACATGTAATAATATGTTAGTAACATAAATGTTTCAATAATAATCAATCTCACAATATTTCCTTGGAAGTGAATTAAATGAAATTGCAAAGAACACAAAAGAATTATGCTCCAAGAAGCTGATTATGACACAAATTCTGAAGAAATTCCAAAAAATATAAAAAGCTGAATTAAACAAAACATTAAAGCAATGTATGAAAGAAGTCAATAAAGAGATATAAATGCTTAAAAAAAAAGACAGATGGAAATACTGGAAATGAAGATAAGTAAATTTAGAAGCTCTGTGAAAGATCCACCAACAGAATATCAGAGATTAAAGACACAGTAGAGAAACTGGAACATATAAATATTGACAATGATTTACTAAAATAATAATAAGCACTAATTTCAAGACATACAACAGGTCATTACAAAAAGACTAAATCTAAGAATTAAGGTCATAGACAGAAAAATTCATTCTAAAATCAAACAAAATATTTTCAACTAAATCATGGTGCTCTGTCAATCATCCAGTGAGATCAGTGTGCATGGGAATCTTACCTGACCACAACACCACAGGAAGGCTCAACTGGGTCCATCGCCTAGGGAGATCAGTGCACCACTGTTTCTAACTCTGCTCCCTTACACCTTGAGATCATTGGAAGAAGTTCCAGCCTTGGCCATCCACCCAGTGAAATGAGCATATGTGAATGTGTGCACGTACACACACACAGAGGGCATTGGGAGAAGAAGGCTCCAGCTTTAATCATACCTGTTGCTCACTCCTGCTATTCCATGCAGGAGTCTCCTGTCCTACACATTACCCAATGAAAACTATGGTACCAGAGGTTCCAATACTGTTTATTTCCTAGGGAGATCACCATGTGGGAAGCTTCCGTCCAGTCTTTCACCTCACAAGATCAGTCTGTGGTCATCCTAGTGCAACATCAGCACCAGCCCTTAACAGCCCGCATAGTTCATCTGAGGAGCTCCAGCCCTCCTCATCACCCCAAGAGTTCAGTATAGGAAAATCCAGTCTATCTTTCTCCCAAGAGCCATCCTGAGAGATTTCATATCAGCTATCATCCCACAAGACCAAGAGGTACCCAGGAGGCTGAAAAGGCCCAAAATTAATAGTATAAATGTATAAACATGTAAAAAATATATGAAAAATAAGATGGAGCATGATGGAGAAAGATATGCAACAGCAATATCTGTTCTCTGCACAAACACATGCACACACACTGAAAGAAAGAAAGAGAGAAAGAGAGAGAAGGAAGGAAAGAAAAAAGAAAGAAAAGACAAACCAGAAAGTTGACCACTGTCACTTGCACTCAGATTCTACAGGCTAAGAGTTCTCTACAGGCACAGAGAGCCTCTGCGAGATTAGCAAATGGAAAGCAGAGTATTTCTCACTTGTGAACAGCTATTAAGTTTAATAAAACTTTAAATGAGACATATCAAAACTGAAAATGAACTTAAAGTTTACATACTTCAATTGAGGCACGGTCTCTTCCTCTCAGTTGTAAAGACTCTTCTTCCACCTCCATGACTCCTGAGACCCTGTGAAGGATTTACATTGCACAAAGTAGAAAGGCACTGGGAAAAAATTGGTGGATAAATCCTAAAGATGGGAAGAGCAAAAATGACAAAGTCTAGTAACATAACCTAGATTTGAGGAAAATTCAAACGACTGATAAATAAATTCCATCTGAGGGGAGCCACAGGTACTGAATCAGCCTGAGGCCAGCAGACACTTTGGTATGCTTAAGCATCTCAATTAGCCATTTGTCATGAGTTTCTTTTGGACTGGGTTTGACCACAGACTTCTGACCTTCCATGACCTAACCAGCTTACATTTGTGTCATTGTACCCTGCTATGCATCCTTCCCACAGGACTTGTTCTAGTTTGCTTTCTGGTGTTGTTATGAATACCACGACCAAAAAACAACTTGGGAAAATGTACTGCTAGTTTTCTGTGGAATTGATACAGGCTATAGGCATCCAAGGAAGCTCAATTTCTTGAGAAACTGCTTCAATAAAATCTGGCTGCATGTAAGCCTATAGGTCATTTTCTTAATTAGAGATGGGTGGGTGAAGACCCAGTCCATTGTAGGTGGTGCCACTCCTGGGGTGGTGGTCCTGGAATATATAAGAAAGCAGGCTAGGCAAGCCATGGGGACTAAAGCAATAAGCAGCACTCCTCTATGGCCTCTTCATTACGTTCTGCTCTAGATTCTGTCCCTGTTTGAGTATCTGCCATGGCTGCTTTCAATGATGAACTGTGATATGGAAATGTAAATGAAATAAACCCTTTCCTCTACACGTTGCTTTTGTTCATTCTGTTTCATGACACCAATAGAAGCACTAAGTAGAACAGGGAGGAAATTTTGGCTTATAGAGCCTTTGTACATGTTCTTTCCTTTGTCTATAATGCTTATCCCATTCCAATAATATATACTTTAGATTTGTATCATTAATGACAATTTGAAAATATGTTACTTTGTGTGGTTATTTAATGTTTATATCCCTCTGTTAACCTAATTTGTTTAGCTCATTGTAGTCCTAGTAGCTAATGCAAAAAAAGATCCCTTCAACAACTACACTTTCAACCTGTAGGAAGTGACCCATTTTAATATTCTTTGCAGGCTAATATGTGCTGATAGATATTGTCTTTGTGGTCCTGTTTTTTATCTCCTAGGTATTGCCTATGTGTGAAACAGGCCTCAAGAACTGAAATGGAATTCAAACCCCTTCTTGAAATGCTATACTCCTAGTCCTTTAAAGAAAAAATAATAATTATACCCTCTAATTAAATTATTGCTTCCATGATCTCTAAGCAAGGATTCTCTTTGCTCACAAGCCTATTAAGAGTTGGCATGCAGAGACAAATCTGTAAGCTTTTATTTTATCCAAGTTGCTATAATATTTCTTAAAAAGGGTTTTGTATATTTCAAATGTGTGTGTGTGTGTGTGTGTGTGTGTATGTGTGTCCCATATGTTCACAGAAATGTAGCTGCCTGCAGAGACCAGATGCATCAAATTCCCTTGAACCTGGACTTATATGCTGTTGTTGTAAACCACCAAACATGGGTGCTAGGAACTGAGAAATGAACTTGAGTCCTCTTCAAGAACATTACATGTTTGTAGCCACTGAGGCATCTTTCTAGCACCCAGTTGTTATTTTCAGTTTAAGAGTTTACATATTTTTTGATTCCCACAAGGAAAGGCTAGGACCATATTGTAGATTGGTAATCAATGGTAGTTTATCTGTGCAAAAACTAATAGAGCTATTCCAAAATGAATGGTGGCACTAAAAGACAATGAAGTCCCTGTTTCTGGAAGTATTCAAAAGAAGACTTGATAGCCCACTGGCAAAATAACAGTGCAACAGATGAAGAAAAAATGAGAAGAATCCTGGGGTTCTTTCCAAAAGTTACATTAGGAGATTCTATGATAAATATTCTTGAGCTGTCTCTCCAGTCATAGGCTTGATGAATTTACATTGAGTCAGCTCCATTCTCTCCCGTTGATTGTGTTGACCTCAACAATTTTCTTTCTGGGATTAGGCCATTGAATGTAACTGAGTTAATGGCCATACAGAGATTGAATCTCTGACCTTTTCCTCATTAGCTCTGTCCTCTAATCCCCCAAGTTCACAGGAAAGCTGATATGCAGCAGTGAAATTAAATCTAAGGAAAGAGTTTTACACCATGCAAAGTGATATAATCTGGTGACATCCCATTTCAGCATGATAACTGTGCTCTATTTAAAAATGAAATTTTCAGGGTGATAAAAATTAAAATGGTGGTTTTGAACTATTTAAGAGAGGACTATTCTAGCAAAGTGAGAGGAAATGTTATGCAAAAGGATTTGCAGTTTCAACCATGCAGAGACATAAATATCACATATTAATAGATTTGACCTAGTTGCAATCATAGACAGCTCCATTCTCATTTTGTCTTTCTCACATGTTTGTTCTCTATTTGGGTAACTTCTCTGAAAACTCATAGGATAACTGGATATGCAAGAATAATAAATGGATGGGTAGTGCAATACTAACACCTACAATACCATGTTCTCAAAGAAATATTTCTAACCTGACACAAAATTATTCAGACTTGTTGATTACTGGTCCTTATTACTGTTGCTGTGACTAATTTAAAAATCACACATTGATTTATTTCATTACATAGCTGGATTTTCAATTACACTTAATAGTGACGAATCAAATACAGGCATCAATGAGATTCCTGTTGAGAATTCTATTGCCATCCCGTCAAACAAGAAAAGTCTATAACAAAACTTCATAGCAAATCATAATGAACTTTACAGGTACATGGGATCTTCAAATGAATCAACCTCATAAAATTTTCATTTTCAGTAGCTACATGACCATTTGATACTCTCATAAAAACAATATTCTCTTTCTTCAGAACATATTATATTTGTATTTATACATAAATTTTACATAGTTTCTTAGGGATTTAATCCTCGTTTTTGAAGACTGCACTGGCTAGATTTATGTCAACTTGAAACAAACTAGAGTCACTGTGGAAGAGGGAATTCAAGAAAGAAAATGCTCCCACTAGAATGGCCTATGGGCAAGGCTATGTTGCAGTTTCTTGATTGATGTTTAATGTAGGAGAGCCCAGTTCACTGTGAGCATGCCACCTTGGCACGGTGGTCCTAGGTTTTATAAGAGAAAACTGAGCAAGCCATGAGGATCAATCCAGTAAGCAGCACTCTTCCATGGCCACTGTATCAGTTACTACTTCCATCTTCCTGCCTGGAGTTCTTACCCTGACTTCCTTCAGTGATGGACTGTGGACTATAACAGAGAACTGTAAACTGAAATAACCCTTTTCTCCACAGGTTGCTTTTGGTCAAAGTTATGTTGTACCAAAGCAATCACAACCCTAAAACAAAACCTGTCCACAAAGCTCACATTAAGATGCTGTATTGTTATGCAACCTTTTTCCATTTAAAGGCAAGGAAGCTAAACTAAGGGTAGTGCTGGTGGTGCATATCCATAATCCCAGTACTTAGGAGGCAGAAGCAGAATGATCACTCTGAGTTCAATGTCCACATAGTGAGTTTGAGGCCAGCCAGGTCTATTTATATAACAAGGCCCTATATTAAAAACAAAACAAAAAAAAACCCACCCAATACAAGGACAGAGAGCAAGAAGACTGACCTAAATATATCTCCTGAGGGATCTCCCATTACAATCTGACTAAAACACAGAAAACTTGTTTGGATGTGGAGGGGTAGTAGGTCACTGAGTATAGGTGTACACATGTGGGGGGTGTACAGGTGTATTTTATAGAGATCAGAGGTCAATGTCAGGTATTTTCCTTGATTGCTCTCTATCATGTTGTTAGACATGGGATCTCTTGCTGAACCTAGTACTCACTAAGTAGCTAGTGACTCACCAGTGAAATCTAATGATCATTTGTGCCCAACAAACACAGAGAGAGAGAGAGAGAGAGAGAGAGAGAGAGAGAGAGAGAGAGAGAGAGAGAGAGAGAGGACAGACAGACAGACAGACAGTGACAGAGTTACACATGCATACACCCATGTCTGGATTTTTGAAATTGGAGTTCAGGATACCCAAACTCAGGCCTCATATTTACATGGCAGGAAATTCGCTGACTGAGCCATCTACCCAACCCCTAAAGCATAGAAAAGTTAAAACAGGAATTGAATTGAAGACGTAGTTTAAGAAAAGATACCGCCTGATTCAAAAAATAAAAATTTCTATAAATAAATTTTGAGAATTTGGAGTCATTAACTAAAATGTAGGGCTTGAATACATAAATGGAATGATTATGATTTTTTAAACAGAGCATCATTGTGTATCGCAGGCTGGCTTGGTGCTTGCTATACAGCCAAGGTTGGCCTCCTCATGAGCTTCTTCCTCCAACTTTCTGAATACCCTCTCTCATCCTCTTCACACTTACACCAATTGCCTTCTTCTTCTCAATTGGCCAACCTCCTACCCCAAAGTTCCTTCTTTCTTTTTCTATTCTGGCCCTGTTCAAGCAGTCACAACTGCTGTATGTTCCTGATGAACATAACCATGTCATATGCAGGAGACAGCACCCCACTGTACTCCTTGCTCCCTCTGCTTCTTAAATCCTTTCTGTTCCATCTTCTGTAATGTCCTGAGCCTTGGAAGGAGTGATATGGATGTCCTATTTAGTCCTGAGTATTCAATAGTCACTTATTCTCAGAGTTTTGGCCAATTATGAGTCTCTGCAATAGCTGTTGCCTACTAACAAAAGAAGCTTCTCTGGTGATGTCTGAGAGCAACACTACTCTACATATATTTTTTTAAATTACATATGGTAGTTTAACTATATGTTCATTTGACAAAATTTCAGTAATAAAATACTCGACACGGCCTGTGCCCTTGGTTACCTCAGAAATCCATGCCACTATTTCACCACTGAATATATTTCCCAGGCCGTTGAGTAATGTAGTATTAAGTGCCTATAGCTGGGTATGGTTATTGATGACTTTCTTCTAAGCAGCCTGCATAGTACCTTCTGTGTCTGTGAACACTAGCCAGCAAGGAGAAAGGTTACAGCTCAGTTTCATCTTGGTTTTTCTGTGTCCTAAATCCAGAGTTTCTGGTTGCACAATGGGATCTTACTGTCTAGTTCTCATAGCCTGTTAGATTTTGTGAACAAAATGTTCACATTCATCTAATTATATTTTATTTGAATTCTGGGGAAGGCCTTCAGGGGCATAGTTTGCTTGTTTGTCTATCTGTTATGAGAATTTAGAATGGACCCACTTACACCTGAACCAGAAGCTGCTAGAAGTGTAAATTGGGGATTTCTGAACAGTGCAAATTCTATTTCCAAATTTTCTGCCTTGTATTGGTTTCTCCAGATGACATTTTTTGAGGGTCAGCCTATTATTTTACTAGCAGTGACTGCTTTAGAATGACATAGCTAGAGACTACCAAGCTCCAGTTAGCCACAGAGTCATGGAAAGGCTATGACTATACACTGAATCCAAAAATCAAACCAGCATCACTTATGAATTTCTACAAATCCATGCTTTTCTTGAGCATGAGATACTCACTGAATTCTGACATGACCTATAAACCTTAAAGAAAACATTGCCATTCTAAAGGCTGAGCATAGCTCCTGGCTAGAATGTTGGTTGTAACAGATTGGATGCCATGGAAACCAAGAAAGACCTAATTTAAGCAGAAACCACTGCAATTTATTTATTTAATTTATTTTGATCAGCCTTCTGAACTAAGAATGAATAAGAGTTTGAGTGCTTCTAAAAATAACACATTTGTACAATTTAAAACCACTTGTGGCTCTTTTTCATATAATGTAGGGAAACAAAAATTTCCTTGCCACCTGTTTTTCCTTTGCAGTGAAATTGCTGGTTGAAGACTATGAAATTCTGGAGGTTGTGTTTGAAGTCATTCTCTCTGGGCCTTGGAGTTGGGTCTCTTCTCTTTCCTCAATGCCTATTATTCTCAGATTTTGTCTTTTCATGGTGTCCTTGATTTCTTAGATATTTTGTGTCAGGAATTTTTCAAATTTAGCATTTTCTTTGATGGTTGCTTCGAGTTCTACAATTGTATCTTCTAGTCCCAAGATTCATTCCTCCATTTATTGGATTCTGTTACAGAAGATTACTTCTGTGTTGCTTATGTTCTTCTCTAAGGTCTCTCATTCCCATTTTTCTTCTGTCTGTGCTTTTATCACTGTTTCCATTTTCATCTTCAGATCTTGAACTGTTTTATTGATTTCCTTCATCTGGTTTTTTGTATTTTCCTGAATTTTTTCCAGTGCCTCTCTATAGGCCTCTTTTTTTGTCTTCTACCTGTTTGGTTGAGTCTTCCTGCATTTGATTATGGATTTTATTCATTTCCTCCATTATCATCTTTATTACTAAGGATTTGAAGTCATTTTCTTGTATTTTGATTGTGTTTGAGTTCTCATGGTTACTTTCTTTGGTATAGCTTAGATCTGGGAATGTCATATTGTTTTGGTTTTTGTTGTTTGCATTCTTATGCTGTCCTTTAGTCATCTTGCTATCTCTGATGTTGGGTGGTAGCTTCTGGTGTCCTTCACTGGTCTTTGAGAGTGAGTAGTTGGTGAGTGATTATAGGTCACATGCCTTTGCCTGTGGGGGTCAGGGAGTTCTTCCTTGGACCAGGCAGGTGACCTCGTATCTGCTCCAGGAGACTTTGCTTTACTCCTTAAGCACCTGACTGGGTCAGCAGAGGTAGGCTTCTGACTGACCTCATTTATGATACTGAGGGGATTCAGACCAGCTGTGTTGGGGGCCACTGTTTAGTTTTCTTTTCTGACCGCTTGGGGCAGTCCAGCCTCTCCCAAGTATTCGTGAGACCCCGCCTGGCCTTGGGGAGTGGCCAGGCCAGGTTTTAACTGCCCAATTGTCCAGGCCCGGACTGCTGGGACTCCCAGTCAGGTTCCTGCCCAGACCAGTCTAGATAGCAGACCAGTCTCGGTTGCACACCTTTGGAGGTTCAGTCCCACTGAGTTATGGCTGCAATTCAGATCCCCTTCCAGACCCTCACGGCAGTCCAGCTTCCCCCAGGAGCATGGAAATCCCTGCTGGGTCATGAGGACTGTTCTGGCTGGCTTCTATCAGCCCAATTTTGTAGGCTTGGTCCTTTTGAGGCTGGCTGCCTGGTTCCGGCCAGACCCACCCAGACCTCTGTTGGGCACCATGGGCTTCGCTGTGGCCTCCGGGCTCCTCGTGGACTGGGGTCAGACAGGTGAGGGTGTCTGAGGACAGATTCACTTGTTTCCCTGAGACTTCACCAGGCCAGGAGCTCCGTTGTTTCATAGTCTCACACACTGCGCCTGGGCTATAGAGGCCGGCAGCAGTCCACAGGTGGGTTCCATTCCAAAGCCTGGAGAGTGGGTTCAGGTCCTCTGTGGCCTGTTGTTTGGCCCAGGCTCAAGCTCACCTGTGGTCTGCACTGTGTGAGACCCCACTCACTTAGTGTTCTCCAGTTCTTTCAGTCTGTGGCTCCCAGTCCAGTCCCTGGTCACCATGCGGTAGATTAGATGCAGTACATGATAGGCGCCACCATCTTGGGACTCCTCAAAGTCATTTATGTTGGTATGAATGTATAGAATCCTGGATTTTCACCTACAGGTTCATATACATTCACACATTAATATTATCTTGAAACTGGTTCAGAAAGCATTTGATTATACTACTGGCAAACAAAGTCTGTTCACATTCTTGAAAGAATATGGCATAAGTCAAGTGTTGTATTTGCTTTCTTTTATTTGAACAAATGGGTTATCTGGTCCATACCAGAATGGACAAGAGAAGAAACATTTGACTAAAGAAAATGAACAATTTTTTAAATTTTTTTAAAAAGCACAATCAAAAATATTTATTTTCTGCATGTTGAACATTCTTGTTTTTTATAGCTCTGGGATACAGTTGCTTTGAGGCTACCAAGTGCAATAACAGCTGACAAGCACACAACCTCACATATACTATAAAGTTCATACACTACACTCCAGTCTTTAACAACCTTTTGAATACAGTAACCAGGTTTAAGTACAGCTAGCCTGTCCTGAGACAGTTGGATTATGTGCTACAGCTATATTGCTAAGATTCGTAGTTCTGAATTTGCAACTTTCTGACTGTGATCTGAGAAAGTTGCATTACATGTCTGGGGCTCAGTCTCCAAATGTATAAAATGGGAATAATGATAATAAAATATACATATAGCTCTCAAGCTTCTCATAGTGATTAAGCAAAAATAATGATTAGACAAAGCATTTATAACAACTCCAAACAAATACCCAGTGGAAAATACCTATTATTACTGGATTTTGCCCAGTTATTGAAGAGCTAAGACACATATACTAAGGAAACATGACCTCTTTTCTGCTCTCTCTTCTTTTACATGGTTAAAAAACTACTCCTTCCCCTAGCCCCTCAAAGGCCCCATGCATACTACAGGTTTTACTATTAATGAGCCAGCCATCTGTCCAAGATTTGTCTACTCTCATTTTGCAAATAAGTAAAAATGCAAATCAAGTTCTTCTTCTTCTTCTTCTTCTTCTTCTTCTTCTTCTTCTTCTTCTTCTTCTTCTTCTTCTTCTTCTTCTACTTCTTCTTCTTCTTCTTCTTCTTCTTCTTCTTCTTCTTCTTCTTCTTCTTCTTTTTGAATTGCAACAGTTCCTCAGAAACCAAATGCGTAAAATTCCCAATACCTTTTGTGTGAAGGTACAGGAGATTTGTAAGGTGATTTTATCAGACTGCCTACTAACTGATGACCTGGGGAGAAATTATGAGTTACTACAAAACAATAGGCCTAAAAATGCAGACTGCAGCTAATTTAAGAATCAAACACCTCCTGCCGTTTCCCTGAATCTATAGCAAATTCTAGTTGCCAACCACAGCATGGCTCTTCATTGCTTCTGACAGAGTCTCCCCCAAAAAATGAACAAACAGCAATCAAAATGCTGAAGAAGCAAATCCAAGGAAACTTCTTAGATCTTCTGAGAGTCTCATATTGTGGCCAAGTAACCTGTATAAAACATAGTTCAGTGTCTGACAAATGAACTGTGAAATCAAACAAAGCTAAGAAACATAAGCTGGCTGTACAAGTACTTGCTAGGTGATGCCCAGGCATGCTAAATGCCTCTGTATCTCATTTTACTCATCTTTAAAATAATTTGGTGTATCATTCAGGCTTCTATAAAAGAACAGAATTGATATAATGAATAACTATATTAAAAGAGTGTTTATTAGATTAACTTGCAGAATGTGGTCCAGGTAATCCAACAACAGCTATCTGGCACTGCACAGGACAAGAATCTGGTAATTTTTCAGTCAACTAGGCTGGATTTCTCAGCAGTTCCTACCTGGCACTGAAGACCTGGGGGGGTTCCTGAAGCATTTCTGTTCTCCAGTTTACATTGGAATACTGAAGATATTAATTCTGCCTTTGAAAAACTATCACAGAAACAGGATGGTGAATATGCCAGCAAGAGTGAGGGCATACAGGCAACAAACCCTGCACTCAAAAGTTAAAGTGAAGCTAAATTGAAATAATGAGGCTATATTAATTAACCCTTGTTTTCAACAAATCTGGAGCCTAGAAGATCATACTACAAGCCAAGTGTGGTGGTGCATGCCTTTAATCCCAGCCCTTGGTAGGCAGAGAGAGGCGGATCTCTGTGAGTTCAAGGTCAGCCTGGTCTACAAAGTGAGTCCAGGATAGCCAAGGCTGTTACATAGAGAAACCCTCTCTGAAAAGACAGAAACTAAAGAACATAATACAATGGCAAAGGTAGAATATGGTTATGCATCATTTTCCTGCCAGTTCAGAATACTTTTTAAGTTACATGGACCTTTGAACATAATTCTTCCATCTGCCTAAATGTCTATTACATATACACACAATCAACATTTAGCTCAGGCAGATGACGTTCATTGTTGTCATAAAATTTCTTTGGACACAGGCATAACGGTAATTACCTTGATGATACTTTTATTAACCTTCACTTTCAAATGCACATCTTTCACAAATCACGCTCTGTTGTGCCTCTCAGCCGTCTCATTTGTATATGTTGAAAGATAGATTGTGTTGAGAGTCCAGAAGCTCTGATATCCTAGGATCCATTAGTTCATATTTATATAATTATACAGAAACAGCATGTGTTGGGGTTTTTAATGATGTGATGGAAAGATGGGAGAAGGACTGTTTCAATCATGGAGTTAATTCATGTGGGGATGAGTTTAACCCATAGGGCTGAAATGTGGAGGGAAAGAGTTGTAGAATCTCCACAGAAACCTGTATTCAACGAATAAGGAAGTACTTCTAGAAGAGTTAACCACCCAGTGAAAGCAAGAAATGATTGATGATAATAAGATATTTGCCTACCCTCTCACCCACAGTCATGGTGTATCCCTGACTACTCACAGAGTGTAGCCACATTTGCCTACAGAGCTTGCAGACTGGGAGGGACTGTGGACTAACAAGAGCTGCCCACAGCCAAGGGTTTGTGACAGAAGAAATGATGTTCTGTGCACCAAGGCCAATTTGAATGCAAGTTTACCCACTTAGCTCTTGGCATGAAGAGAGAAACAGATTTGTTTTAACAGAACAGTCTTTCTATTTGCAATCATACTACTGTGTGCTGTGATCCTATTAATTCTCACAAGGAATGTAGTTCTGCAGGGCCTGCTGCCTCCATCCATGTACACACACAAATGAACCTCAAAATAGCATCATGGATAAGGTAGGTTGACATACTTAACTTCTTAACTCACAAGACTTAAAAGGTGGGAAGCTGTGTTCCCCTGGAAGCAAAAGCAGGGTCCTAAGTATTCTTTCTTGAGGTTGATAAGAACATCAAATGTGTTTCTCACAAAGTGTAGGGGAGAACCCTAGTCCATCCATTAAGGAGAGACAATCTGGTATACATGAGAATGGACTCTTCAATTGCCTGGTCTAGTTTCTGTATTTTCACAGATTATCTCTGAGATCTTTCCCATGCTTAAGCTTTCTGTGCCTCAGTTTCCTCATAAGTAAAGCGGAGAGAATAATAGAGTCTTGCTCCTGATATTGTGGAGAAACTGAGTAATTTAATACTTTATAAATCAGTTATCACGATGCCTCGTAGAGTAAGTGCTATATAGCCATTCATTAAGCAAAGTAAATCATGTTTATATCCTTGGCACTGCCTACATTATCTCAAGGTCACAAGTAATTCTGGTGCTTTCTGCTTTATTAAAAGCCTGTAGCCTGCCTGCAGAGTGCAAACACTAATGATGACAATCAGAAAAAAAAAACAAAAACGTTTTACATGGCTTTATCTCACATTAAAAGCAATAACCATAGAAAACTTAGAAAATGTTGTGATATCAACTGTACCCAGAAAGATGCATCTCACATTGGGGGTTTCTCTTAGTTAGGGGAAGATCACTTCTAGAACAAGTGGAACACATATCTATTACAATACAAGTGTCCTTGCTGCACATTTAAAACCTCACATGGATATTCCTGTTAGGCACCAGCTTTCTCTTCTAAATAGAGTTTAGCCACAGCTTCTCATGTTACCCTGTTGTTCCATCTTCTCCAACAAATACCTTCCCACATCATTGTTCCTCTGCATTAGACCAGTACAGCAGAAAACTAGGGTAGAAAACATTCACGTTTGTCCCACAAATTATACCTATCCTTTTCACTCTTATACCACTGGCAGGAACTAGGCACGTAACTCCCTCAAATGATAATAAAACCCTGCAAACATAGTGTTTGTCTGCAAAGCTACTTTCCCAACAATGAAGTCAGCAATGAAAGAAAAGTCTGAACTTGTTCAATCAATTTGCCATCTGTATACCAGCTTCTAGGGTAGCAAGCCCAGAACTGAGAGAGTAGGGGTAGGCTAAGAACCTGCACTGGTAAAAAACAGGGGCTATCTTGGATTCTTGATTCTCCAGAACTCTCCTCAGAGACCATTTCTGTGTGGAGGACAAATGAGCAAAATAAGCAGTGTACTAACAGGGTCTCGAAGATTTTTTTCTAGTAAGTAGTTGTCTTTGAATATTTGCGTCTATGCATACATGTAAATGTATACATGCATACATACGTATACTATGTCTGTCATTTGTGAATGCATGCCGTATGTGTGTGCCTCAACTTATGCTTTGATGTGTGATTTTGTATTTTTGTATGAAAATATACTCATATATATGCATTAATTTCTTTCTTATACATGTACACATGCATGTTGTATGTGTTAGTTGATTATAGTTTAATTTTCTCACATGTATGTGTCTGTATTTATGCACATGAATATATGTATTTCTTTGTATATGTGTCTCCATGTGTTTATATGTTTACATATATAGAAATACTTGTATATTTTGTGAACAAATGTATTTTATAATTGGTATATCTATCAGATGCACACCTTTACATCTATAAATCTACATGTTTTCTTGTCCAAAGATACGCATGTGCACATATGTGTTATGTATATGCATGTGATATATGAATATATATATACATAAAATACATGAGACCAACTTGGTGAAACAATATTCATACTTACAATATTCAATGTACTCATACTTTTTGTTACCTGGTATCTCAACAAAATATTTGGGTCATAAATGGCTTTTGCTCTCTATTATTAATTTTGCTATCTAGCTATTAATCACATATATCCAGTATCTGGTTCATGTGCCATAGCTGCCAACTCCCATATTATTGCCTACAATTACTCAAAAGAACCTGGCACTGTTTACTGAGCTGATGGGCACAAATGTAATTGTATCAGATGCAGCTGTAAGATGTAGTCATTATTCTCTAAGAAGTTTCATTATTCTATTTTTTCCAGTAATAATGTTCCCAAGTCTTGGCTCCAGTTAGTCAGAGAATTTGGGAGATAGGCCCAGTAAATCAAAGTGACTGAATCTTTCTGGTATTTCATTTTGCACAATGGATATAAATCCATGGCCTTCATAATCTTTATGTGACCTGTTTTGAAGTCTACTTAGTGGACATAATAAGAACTGCAAACATTATTAAGACCTCTTTACAAATCTCTTTTGATTTTCATATCTGGTAACTTGACTTTTCTCTTGTCTTTTTGAGTAAGCAAAGATAAGCCTTAATATTCAGAAGGGTTCAGAGCAAGTACAGCCTCTCGGGCATGGCAAGAAGTACAGGTTTTATTTTATATGCAGTCAGAAGTATTTGGAACAAGAGAGTGTCATGGTCTTCTTTCACTTATAAAGGAAAACTCAAGTGGATATTGGTAGGAAACAGAGTAACCACATAAACTGAGAAGAAGCGTCTAGGAGCTAGAGCTAAAGTACAGCTTAGAGATTACATATACAAACCAGTCTGTGAATATATAAATATGTTCATATACATAATCATAGTCAAGATTTATCTTCAAGATAGAAGCAATTAGATTTTGTGGTTAATATTTTTTGCACTTCAATTAATTTTAATTTTTATTAAGTTTGTTTACTTTTAATTTATTCACTTTACATCCTGATTGTAGCCCACTCCCTTTTCCATGGGCCACATGTTCTTGGTCCTGAGTATGAAGCAATGACAACATGGTAAAATGATGTATAGATGATGTTGGAGCTGGCAGCAATGGTGCCAATAATGGATATAGTTTATGATTTTCATTGTGAAGATTAGTGCTATTACCTTGACAGGATATGGAATCATCTGGAAGATGGGCCTTTGGGCATGCCTGTGCAGAAATTATCTTTATTGCATTAATAGAGGTAGGAAGACATGCCCACTGAGGGTAACACTATTCACTGACTAGCTCCTGGATTGTCATGTCAAATTGTCAACAGTCTCAGCTATAAAAAATAGTAATGCCTTATTCTGAAGAAGTTGACATGGCAGGAAATCTACTACCTGGTGGATGCCACAGATAGCAAGAAAAGCAAGTGGCATGGAAGAAAGACATGAAACTCTGACCTCTCATTTTAGCTCATCTGAATATTGGCAATATGATCTTACCACAATAGTAATATGTGTACTTCAAAGCTTACGTGAGTTAATACATGAAAATCATTTAATACATTTGGATAAAAAACCTAGCATTTATGGAATACCACATTCATTGATTTATTCGTGCATCCATTCATTTCAATATCTGAGTGCTATCCATGGGCCAGATATTCTTGCTCCTGAGTATGAAACAATGACCAAGCTTTCACAATTATCTTATTTTATTTCATTCTTAGAAAAAGCATGTACAGGGATCCAAGATGGTGGCGAGCAGTGTGGACCGCGTTTGGAGGCTCCAGTGAACAATTCAGGGAATTGCACAGATTTCTGAGCCAGGAACACCCGAGGTCCGAACATCACGGCAGCGGGAGTGCTCCACGGTTTCGGAGGGACCAGGGTGCGGAGGACCTGCGTGCCCCTGCACACGGGAGGAGCGTGGTTTTTCTCTGATCGGAGCGGCAGCGGTAGAGGCAGCAGCACCAGCGGCACCAGCAGCGGCGGCTGAGGTTTGCAGCTCATAGCCTTCCGGTGGAGGAGATTGGTGTGGTGGCTGGTGGGAATTGCTGCGGGAGAGGGGACTCGGGGCAGGATTTGGGTCGCGTGGAGCCTTTGGACCCAGATTGGACTCGGCGGACAGTTCGGCCCCAGAGTCCCGGGTATTGGCCCGGCCCAGCAATCAATTCTGCCTGAGGCACTAACTCAGCGTGGCCATAGCTCCCCTGCTGTGGCGCAGGCGTAGTTGAGCACGCTGCTCCACACTAGGCACTACCTCAGCTCAGCGGCAGCTCCCTGCGGTGACACAGTCTGGGCGGAGCACTTGGTTTCACCACAGGCGCTAACTCAGAGAGCAGCCGCAGTTCTCCTGCTGTGGCGCAGGCTTGGTGACGTGCTTCGGTTCCATCCTAGGCACCACCTCAGCTCAGCGGCAGCTCCCCTGCGGGGACACAGTCTGGGCGGAGCACTTGTCCCACCACTGGCGCTAACTCAGAGCAGCCGCAGTTCTCCTGCTGTGGCGCAGGCTTGGTGACGTGCTCGGTTCCATCCTAGGCACCACCTCAGCTCAGCGGCCAGCTCCCCTGCGGGGACACAGTCCGGGCGGAGCACTTGTTCCACCACTGGCGCTAACTCAGAGCAGCCGCAGTTCTCCTGCTGTGGCGCAGGCTGGTGACGTGCTCGGTTCATCCTAGGCACCACCTCAGCTCAGCGGCCAGCTCCCCTGCGGGACACAGTCTGGGCGGAGCACTTGTTCCAACACTGGCGCTAGCTCAGAGCAGCCACAGTTCTCCTGCTGTGGCGCAGGCTTGGGACGTGCTCGGTTCCATCCTAGGCACCACCTCAGCTCAGCGGCAGCTCCCCTGCGGGGACACAGTCTGGGCGGAGCACTTGTCCCACCACTGGCGCTAACTCAGAGCAGCCGCAGTTCTCCTGCTGTGGCGCAGGCTTGGTGACGTGCGCGGTTCCATCCTAGGCACCACCTCAGCTCAGCGGCAGCTCCCTGCGGTGACACAGTCCGGGTGGAGCACTTGTTCCACTACTGGCGCTAACTCAGAGCAGCCGCAGTTCTCCTGCTGTGGCACAGGCTGGACAGAGCTCTCGGTTCCACCAGCTCTAAGACTCTGGTTGGACACAGTGTACAGTTTGAATCCAGAATTCCTGGCTGAGATTGGTGGTCAGTTCGGGCCCTGAGTCAATAACTGACCACAGCACGCACTTTGGGCCAAAAGCCCTAGTGGAGCTTGGTGCGTAGTCCCAGCCCAAAAATTCTGGCTGGGCCCTGTGTGCATTTTGGGCCCAAAATCCCTAGCTGAGCTTGGCAGACGGTTCTGGCCCTGAGAATCTAGCTGAGTTCTGCCCGTGGTTCGGTCCCAGTGCTCCTGGCTGGACTTGGCAGGGAACACAGAAGGCTGTGGATACCTTGGCCTGACCCAACGCTCATTCAGAGACCCAGAACAATTGCAGGATCCACAGCAGAGAGGGACTGAGGATCACTGGCTGTGAGAGACCAGAACAACAGGGCTAACCTCCTAACATCCACACCAGTGAAGCTTTGAGCTCGCAGCCTAGGGAAATCGTAAGAAAACAAGTGAATCTATCATCAGACACCCTCCATTCAACTCTGGAAGCTACCCAACAAAAACAAAGACGGCCAAGATGTCTAAAGGACAACGAAAAAGCATACGCAAAAACCCCAAAACAACATGGCGTCTCCAGTTTCCAGCTATCCCAAAGAAAACCACCCAGAGAACTCAAATACAACGGAAATACAAGAAAATGACCTCAAATCCTTAGTAATGAGGATGATAATGGAGGAAACAAATAAAATTCGTAATCAAAGGCAGGAAGACGCAGACAAACAGTGAGAGACATAAAAGAAGCACATAGAGTGGAACTGGAAAAATTGCAGGAAAATGCAAACAACCAGATGAAAGAAATAGCTAAACGGTTCAAGCTCTGAAGACCTATAAAGAGGCAATGGAAGAAGAAACTCAGGAATATACAAAAAATCAGATGAAAGAAATCAAAAATCAGTTCAAGATCTGAAAATGAAAATGGATTCAATGATAAACACACAGACAGAAGAAAAACGAGAACGTGAGACCTCAGAGAAGAAGGCGAGCAACACAGAGGTGAGCTTTTCTAACAGAATCCAAGAGATGGAAGAACGAATCTCAGGGCTAGAAGATACAATCACAGATATTGAATCAACCATTAAAGAAAATGCCAAATCTGGAAAACTCCTGACACAAAAACATCCAAGAAATTAAGGACACCATGAAAGAAGAAATTTGCGGATAATAGGCATTGAAGAAAGAGAAGACATCAGACTCCAGGGCCAGAAACTATTCTCACAAAATCATAGAAGAAAATTTCCCCAATCTAAAGAAAGAGATTGCCTATAAACATACAAGAGGCCTACAGAACACCAAATAGAATTGACCAGAAAAGAAAAAACTGCCCGCCACATAATAATCAAAACACAAAACATGCAGAACAAAGAAAAAATATTAAAAGCTGCAAGGGAAAAGGGCCAAATAACATTTAATGGTAAACCTATCAGAATTACACCTGACTTCTCAGCAGAGACCATAAAAGCCAGAAGGTCCTGGACAGAGATCCTGCAAACCCTAAGAGAAACACAGATGCCAGGCCCAGACTACTTTACCCAGCAAAATTATCAATAACCATGATGGAGAAAACAAAATATTCCATGACAAAAACAAATTCAAACAGTACCTATCCACAACCCAGCTTTACAGAAGGTACTAGAAGGAAAAACTCCATCCCAAAGGGTCAAGCTACAACCAAAACTACCCAGGAAATAGATAACTATCCCATGGCAAAAACACAACTACACAAACGCTCGACTGGAAACAACATCAAAATTAAGACTCTTAACAGTCACTGGTCATTAATATCTCTCAACATCAATGGCCTCAATTCTCCAATAAAAAGACACAGACTAACCGAATGGGTACATAAACAAGACCCAACATTCTTCTGCATCCAAGAAACACATCTCACCCATAATGAAAGGCATTACCTCAGGGTAAAAGGTTGGAAAAAATATTCCAAGCAAATGGTCACAAGAAGCAAGCAGGTGTAGCCATTTTAGTATCGAACAAAATAGACTTTCAACCAAAATTAATCAAAAGGGATGAGGAAGGACACTTCATACTTATCAAAGGTAAAGTCAACCAAGATGACATCACAATTCTGAACATCTATGCTCCCAATACAAGGGCACCCACATATGTAAAAGATCTCCTAAAAAAGCTTAAACCACACATCGATCCCCACACAATAATAGTGGGAGACTTCAACACCCCACTCTCACTGAAGGATAAGTCATTGAAACAGAAACTAAGCCGAGAAATAACATCATTAACCAATGCCATGGGTCAAATGGATCTAACAGATATCTATAGAACCTTTCACCCAAACAAGAAAGAATACACCTTCTTCTCTGCACCCCATGGAACCTTCTCCAAAATTGATCACATCGTAGGTCACAAAGCAAGCCTCAACAGATACAAGAGGATTGAAATAATACCTTGTATCCTATCAGATCACCATGCTCTTAGGCTGCAATTCAACAACAACAGAAATAACAAAAAGCCTACACGTTTGTGGAAACTAAACAACTCTCTGCTAAATGACACCTGGGTCAGGGAAGAAATAAAGAAAGAAATCAAGGAGTTTCTGAAATTCAATGAAAATGAAGAAACAACATACCCAATTTGTGGGATACATTGAAAGCAGTGCTAAGAGGAAAATTCATAGCACTAAGTGCCTTTAAAAAGAAATTGGAAACATCGCACATAAGCATCTTAACAACACAACTGGAAGCCCTAGAAAAAAAAGAAGCAGAAACACCCAAGAGGAGTAGACGCCTGGAAATTATCAAACTCAGGGCTGAAATTAACAAATTAGAAACTAAGAAAACAGTCCAAAGAATCAACAAACCAAAAGCTGGTTCTTTGAGAAATCAACAAGATAGACAGACCATTAGCCAAACTAACTAAAAGGCAGAGAGACAGTATTGAAATCAACAAAATCAGAAATGAAAAGGGAGACATAACAACAGACACTGAAGAAATTCAAAGAATCATAAGATCCTACTTTGAAGGCATATACGCCACAAAATTTGAAAATCTAAGGGAAATGGACGATTTTCTTGATCAAGTTCACTTGCCAAAGTTGAGTGAAGAACAGATAAACAAGTTAAATAGTCCCATTTCCCCGACAGAAATAGAAGCAATCATCGATGGTCTCCAAACCAAAAAAAGCCCAGGGCCAGATGGTTTTCAGTGCAGAATTCTACCAGACCTTTAAGGGCGAGCTAATACCGATACTCTTCAAGCTACTCCAAAAGATAGAAATGGATGGAAAATTACCAAATTCATTCTATGAGGCCATAGTCTCATTGATACCTAAACCTCACAAAGACTCAACAAAGAAAGAGAATTTCAGACCAATTTCTCTTATGAACATAGATGCAAAATACTAAATAAAATACTCGCAAAACGAATACAGGAGCACATCAAAGATATCATTCATCATGACCAAGTAGGCTTCATTCCAGGCATGCAGGGATGGTTTAATATACGGAAATCCATCAATGTAATCCATCATATAAACAAACTGAAAATAAAAAACCACATGATTATCTCCTTGGATGCAGAGAAAGCATTTGATAAAATTCAACACCCATTCATGTTTAAAGTTTTAGAGAGATCGGGGATACAAGGCACTTTCCTCAACATAATAAAGGCTATATACAGCAAGCCAATAGCCAAAATCAAAGTAAATGGTGAGATACTCAAGGAAATTCCTCTCAAATCGGGAACAAGGCAAGGCTGCCCACTCTCTCCATATCTCTTCAATATAGTACTCGAAGTTCTAGCCAGAGCAATAAGACAACAAAAGGAGATCAAGGGGATCCAAATGGGAAAGGAGGAAGTCAAATTATCCCTCTTTGCAGATGATATGATAGTGTACATAAGTGACCCTCAAAACTCCACCAGAGAACTCCTAAAGCTGATAAACACCTTCAGCAAATTGGCTGGATACAAAATTAACTCAAAAAAGTCTGTAGCCTTTCTATACACAAATGACAAGCTTGCAGAGGAAGAAATTAGGAAAACCACACCCTTCACATTAGCCACAAGCAATATAAAATATCTAGGAGTTACCCTAACTAAGCAAGTGAAGGACTTGTATGAAAAAAATTTCAAAACTCTGAAGAAGAGATTGAAGATGACCTGAGAAGATGGCGTGATCTTCCTTGCTCATGGATCGGGAGAATTAACATAGTAAAAATGGCCATCCTACCAAAAGCAATCTATAGATTCAATGCAATCCCTATCAAAATAACTACACAATTTTTTAAAGACATTGAAAGTTCAATTCTGAACTTCATATGGAAAAACAAAAAACCCAGAATAGCTAAAACAATCTTGTACAATAAAAGATGCTCCGGAGGAATCTCCATACCTGATCTCAAACTGTACTATAAAGCAATAGTACTTAAAACAGCATGGTACTGGCACAGCAACAGGCTGGTTGATCAGTGGAATCGAATCGAAGACCCAGATATGAATCCACACACATATGGTCACTTGATTTTTGACAAAGAAGCCAAATCCATTCAATGGAAAAAGGATAGCATCTTCAACAAATGGTGCTGGTCTAACTGGAGGTCTATGTGTAAAAAAATGAAACTGGACCCATATTTGTCACCTTGCACAAAACTCAAATCCAAGTGGATTAAAGACCTCAACATAAAACCAGAGACACTAACTCACTTAGAAGAAAAAGTGGGAAAGAGCCTGGAACATATTGGCACAGGAGACAACTTCCTGAACAGAACACCAACGGCCCAGGCCTTAATGTCAACCATTAATAAATGGGACCTCATGAGGCTGAGAAGCTTCTGTAAGGCAGGAGACACTGTCAAGAGAACAAAGCGACAGCCTACAGACTGGGAAAAAATCTTCACCAACCCTACATCTGACAAAGGTCTAATATCCAAAATATATAAAGAACTCAAGAAATTAAACACCACCAAACCGAATAACCCAATTGAGAAATGGGGCTTGGAACTAAACAGAGAATTCTCAACAGAGGAGTATCAAATGGCTGAGAAACACTTAAAGAAATGCTCAACCTCCTTAGTCATCAGGGAAATGCAAATCAAAACAACTCTGAGATTCCATCTTACACCCATCAGAATGGCTAAGATCAAAATTCAAGCGACACCACATGCTGGCGAGGATGTGGGGAGAGAGGAACACTCCTTCATTGCTGGTGGGAATGCAAACTAGTACAGCCACTTTGGAAATCTATCTGGTGCTATCTCAGAAAAATGGGAATAGGGCTTCCTCAAGACCCAGCTATTCCACTCCTTGGAATATACCCAGAAGATGCTCCAGCACACAACAAGAAAATTTGCTCAACCATGTTCATAGCAGCCTTATTCATAATAGCCAGAACATGGAAACAGCCTAAGTGTCCCTCAGTAGAAGAGTGGATAAAGAAACTGTGGTACATATACACTATGGAATACTACTCAGCTATTAAAAACAAGGAATTCCCGAAATTTGTGGATAAATGGATTGAGCTAGAAATGATCATAATGAGTGAGTTAACCCAGAAGCAGAAAGAATCAAATGGTATATACTCACTTATATCTGCATACTAGCCCAAGGGGCATGTCCCACGAAAGCCTTCACTTACCAGGAAACTGGGACAGAGGGGAAGGCATCCTATTGGGACTCTAAATGAGAGACGCATGGGAGAACAGCAAAATAAAAGGATCCAGAGGGTCCTAGAAATCTACAAGTAGAACAATATGATAGGCAGATTTGGGCCCAGGGGTCCCGCTCAAACTAAGGCACCAGCCAAGGACAATACAGGAGGTAAACTTTAAACCCCTTCCCAGATCTAGCCAATGGTCAGAATATTCTCCACAGTTGAGTGGAGAGTGTGATACGACTTTCTCACATACTCTGGTGCCTCACATTTGACCATGTCCCCTGGAGGGGGAGACCTGGTGGCACTCAGAGGAAGGACAGCAAGTAGCCAAGAAGAGACTTGATACCCTATGAGAATATATAGGGGGACGTAATCCCCCTCAGGAACAGTCATAGGGGAGGGGAATAATGGGAAAATGGGGGGGGGAGGAATGGGAGGATACAAGGGATGGGATAAACATTGAGATGTAACAAGAATAAATTAATAAAAAAAAATAAAAATAAAATGAAAAAAAAAAAAAAAAAAAAAAAAAAAAAAAGCATGTACAGTGCATATTTATCATTCTTATTTCATACATAAGGAAAACAGTCCATAGAAGTATTTTTATTTGCATAATATGAGTTTTAAAATAAGAAATGTCCATGTTGAGGACATAGACCATGTGCTGGATCCTTCTGAAAGGTGATGATAGTCCCAGGGCACTTTATGCTAGTTACAGAGTCTCTGAGTTAATTTTTGAGTTCTGCTCTGGACTTTTTGATTGTTAGATGTTTGCAAACTATAATCATTATTCACAAAGTTTGCAGGTACCTAGGCAGGGAGTGTGGTTGACACACATCCTTTGTATGTCACCCTATTTAGAGTTCCTCACCTGGAAAGAGACTCCTGATCTGAGATCACCACTATAGGGAACAATTCCAAAAGAATGCTCTTCCCAAGGCTGCCATCAAGTGGTGATTGAGCAAACTCATTGACAGGGTAAAAGATCCTGGCCATTTCAGCTCAGTTGGGACAACTATGAAAGGAAACCCTTATTTCTGAGCTCTCTACAAGGTTGCCCAAGGCTCTACAACCTACATTGCTCCTTTGGAGTTGTATTGTTAAGGGTGATAAGTACAAATCTATAAGGCCAAATACACTGAATCTGATAAAAGATAGGTCTTGAACTTATTGGCACAGTAAAAGACTTCTGAACAAAACACTGACAGTGCAGGCACCAAGATCAACAATTAATAAACAGGGCTTCATGAAATGGAAAACCTTTTGTATGGCAAAGGACATTGTCATGTAGCTAGCATTTGCTACTTTGTGGGTTCTTCCACCCTTCTCCACCCCTTTTCTTACACCCTTTCAACTTCCTAGCACTAGATAGGAGAAGGAAAAAGGATAGAGTGGGAAGAGGGATGCATTATTATTAGACTACTTCCTGCTGATCAGGGCATGCAGCTGGTTGGGGCAAGTTTTATCATTTCCATCAAGATACCTCAATTTCTCCTCCTCCTCCTCCTCCTCCTCCTCCTCCTCCTCCTCCTCCTCCTCTTCCTCCTCCACCTTCTCCTCCTTCATGCATGACTACTTAAGAAATGATAACCTACAATAAACAACAAACAATCAATACCCCCTGAATGACAACCACCCATACCTCCTATCAGGGGTTCTAGCATTTATATAGCCTCTGAAAAGTCTCCATAATTCCAAACATCACATAATTGCAGAAACTATCTGTAGCTGTAAAATCACAACTTGGGTAGAGTATGAGGCAAATCATAGTCAGCTGTTGAGAAACAGTCCCATATGCACATACCTAGGATTAAAATGAAAACATATTCTTATAATATTTATGTGTTTTTTTAAGAAACCAAAATTCCAAAATTGTCATTACATTGTCGTTCATCCAAAGTGACAGGCTATAGAGGGGGAAAGATTGTTACCAACTACACATCAGCCAGGGAGCTAATATTCAAAATATATAAAGAACTCAAAAAACAAGATGTCAAAAAAGAAAATAATCCAATTTAGAAATGGAGTGTTGAGTTGTCTCATTCAGCCCTGATATGAGGTATGGGTGTAGTCTTATTGTAATTTGTTTTGTCACGTCCAGTTGATATCCCTGGGAAGCCTGATCTTTCCTGAAGGGAAACAGAAGAAACATGGATCTGTAAGAGAGGGTAGGCACAGGTGGAGGAGACTGTGAGGAGAGGATGGGGGGGGGGGACTAAGGTCAGAATGTAATATATGAGCGAAGGATAATATATGTATACATGTGTGTGTGTGTGTGTGTATTAAAAATGAAGTACAGATCTAAACAGATATTCCCCAAAGAGGAAATTCAAGTGACTGAAAAGCACTTAAAGAACTGTTTAACAGCCTTAATCATGGGGGAATGCAAATCAAAACTACTTTGAGATTTAATCTTACACCAGTCAGAATAGCAAAACCAATCAAACAAAAGACAGCTTATATTGGTAAGGATGTGGACTAAGAGGAACACTGGTGGGAAAAAATGTATAGCCACTGTGGAAATCATGTGGTAGTTCTTCAGGAAGATGAGAATTGATCTATGTCAAGATACAGCTTTACCATTCTTAACCATATACCCTAAGGATGCCTCATCCTACCTTAGAGACTCTTGATTAACTGTATTCATAGCTACTCCATTCATGATAGTCAGAAATTGAAAATGTCTTAAATGTCTATAAACAGATGAATAGATAAAGAAAATGTAGTATATTTCCACAAGGAATTTTACTCAGATGTTCAAAAACTCATGAAATTTACAGGGAAATGGATGGAACTAAAAAAAAATCCTGAATGAGGTCACAAATATGATATGTATATTAGATTATATGTCAATGTTAGCTGTTAAGTCAATGATTACGAAGCTAACAGCAGAGGTTAGGCATAGAGTAAGGAACTAGGGATAGATGAGAGGTGGGAACTGTAACAGGAATATCTAAGAGGGAGGAGGAAATGAAGGAAAAAATACAGAGAGGGACAGAAAAGGCATTTGAGGGGTAGTATAACGCTTCCTAAAATATATACTTACATGACGGTAACCTAAAGGAAATCTCAAAATAAAGGGGAGAAACAGAGCCCCAACTGGACATCTATCACCACCAAATGAAGCTTCTAGTCCCAGAAATTGATTACACCTAATCGAGCTGAAGGCCACAGAAGTCCCATGGGAACCCCCAAACAACCCAGGGTATTGTCAAAGCTATTGTTTGCTTTCCAAACAAACAACTTAAAGTAAGGCCCTAGTGTTCATGGTACTGGAAGGCATTCTGAGTGCTACCAAAAGAGAAAAGTAAACACAAACCCAGTTACAAAACCTTAGATCTTACAATAGTGATCTACCTACAAGATACACTGATACAATAGTGGCACAAAGCTTGTATGAGTAACCAACAGAGATCCAATTTGATTTAAGGCTTACCCTAGGAAATACAATCCATACCTAATGCTTTTTGTGTGGCCAAGAATGTAAGACTAGGTAGGTAAGAAACCTAGAGTAGAACTAAATACTACTCTTGTATTAAACCAGCATAACAATTAAATGGCTTCCTAATGACATTCTGCTCTACTCATAGATCAACACCTTGCTTAATTATCATCAGACAAGCCTCCTTCTGCAGCACACACATGAGAACAAATACAGAAAACAACAGGCAGACAATATACAGAGAGTGAGAGACCTTAAAAAAACAGTCCCCCTATGTACTATCTCCATCAAATCCTTCCTGTCAGGGTTTAGGGGACTTTGTGGAACAGGAGGCAGAAAGAGTGTAAGAGCTAGAGAAGACAAAAGACACCAAGGAAACAAGTTCTCCTAAACAACATGACTGATACACATGTGAGTTCACAGAAACTGTAGCAACATGCATAAAGCTTTCATGGTCTGCACCAGATGATGTCCTAGAACCCCCATCCCCTAACTCAGAAACTATCTCTAGTTGATGATAACCACTTGAAAATAAAAAATAAGTTTTCTGCAATGGAATCTCACTGGGGAAACAAACCACTGTTAAGGATAGGCCCCTCACCTAGTAGTAGATGGCAACACAAAACAACCTCAGTGTCCAGTTTGGATGTTCTTAGTCTCATAATATTGAGACAGAGCTTTTTTTTTTTTATTGATGGATCCTTTGCTTATATATGATGGCTTCCAGTTTGTGTTGGTAAGAGATTTGTATGTATGCAAATATGTGTCTCTATGTCTATGTGCTTCTTTGTGCTTTTCCTTTCGCTCTTTTTCTACTCTTGTCTTATCCTATTCTGATTTGTTTGTTTTTGTTGTAACTTTATTTTATCTTATTATTATCCCTTAGATACCAGTTTGTTTTCTAATGAGAGAAATAAAGTATTTGGATCTGGATAGGAGGGGAAAGGGGGGAACTGAGGGGAATATGGAAGAAAAATGAAAAAAATCCCTACATTTTATATTGAATACTTCCTCTGCTCAATCATGATTTCTATCACAGAAGTCCATAAAATATACTCTGCACTTGAAACCCTCATCTTACTGTCATAGACTCTTCATACCAAAGTCAATGCTAGCCATAGTCCACAAGAGTAGAAAAGAGGACCTATCTTTGGAGTTGGGTCAGTCACTATTTTTATGACAGTGGGAGCCTGCTTGTTGGTTATTAGTTGATATAGGCATGTTATTAGCTACTTTTCTGTTTCTGTTTATTCTTGTGATTCCAGATGAATAAGTGTCCATCATGGTAGGGAGGTATAGCAGCAAATATTAAGCATGGCAGCAAGAAGGCAAAAGGTCACACCTCAACCACAAGTATGAAGCAAAGAAGTGCAAACTGGAAGCAGAGTGAGGCTATATCATTTCAAAGCTTACGCCCTCCCCAGTGACACACTTCTTCTAGCAAAGATGCCCCTCCTCCACCTCCACAAAAAGTACCAGTAATTGGGGACTAGGTATTAAAATACATGAGCCAATAAGAGACATTCTCACTCAAACCACCACAGAATAATGACCAATTCATTAAAAAGTTACTACAGAATTGAGACAGTCATTCCATTTATGATAAGGAAGATACCAGAGAGCAAGATGTTATCAAAAGTTTATGGTGAGGGGCTGGACAGATGGCTCAGCCATTAAAGGTACTGACTTCAGAGGTCCTGGGTTCAATTCCCAACACCCATATGGCATCTGATAATTGTCTGTAACTCTAGTTCCAAGGGATCCTACACCTTCACACCAAAACACATAAAATTAAAAAAATATTTCTAGAGAAAGTTCATGATGAAACCCTAATACCTTTGAATCCAAATGTTCTTTCCACCTACTAAGAATTAGTTCTCTATCCTTAAACACCTCTGCTGACAAAAGGGCCTGTCACTTAGATTACAACAAAGCATAACCCTGATTTTTTAAAAAATGCTTAGCATGATAAGAGAAGAAAGGGATTATACTCCAAGGAAGCCACAGGAATGAGCCAGTATGTACCAGCAGGAGCCCAGAGAGGGCCAAGTAAAACTGAGTTATACTGGTGACTTATAAAGGCAATATACATGAAGGAAAGAAGGAAGGAAGGAAGGAAGGAAGGAAGGAAGGAAGGAAAGGCAAATCGAATGTAGAAGAATCTATTGATTTACAAGTGTTATTCAAAGATGGAGGAATTTACACCCTGGTAAAGATAGCAGAAAGATGGTTTGAACTTCAGATAACATAGAAAAGATTATGGCCCATACTGAATGAAGTGGAAATGCTAAGGTAAATGAAAGAACTATTTAATGTCTCAGAGAAACTGTCATGGTAGGTTAGATCTATTTTATAAAGTACGGAGAAAACTCATCAAGTGATTGTGATATATGCAATAGAGATTATGTGTCAAAACCTTAGGAAGTATTCTGATGACAGGAATAGCAACATTACTACAATCTTAGATATGTCTTTTGTGTGTGTTAGGGTTGATGTAAGAGAATCAGTCACCAAATCTAGGTGAGTGATGTCAAAGTGTTTCAGAAATGCCAAACTATAGAGACCAAACCATGGAGTTTAATGACTAGTAAAGTCAACGTGTCATCCAATAACTTTTTATCCATAAGAGTGTTGGGAAGATGGTTAATACAATGTAAAATGATATGTAAAATCTAACGACTTTCTCACATACTCTGGTGCCTCACATTTGACCATGTCCCCTGGAGGGGGAGACCTGGTGGCACTCAGAGGAAGGACAGCAAGTAGCCAAGAAGAGACTTGATACCCTATGAGAATATATAGGGGGACGTAATCCCCCTCAGGAACAGTCATAGGGGAGGGGAATAATGGGAAAATGGGGGGGGGGAGGAATGGGAGGATACAAGGGATGGGATAAACATTGAGATGTAACAAGAATAAATTAAAAAAAAAAAATCTACATAGGCAAAGTAGACTGGAAGTGAAAGAGGGTGCTGCTTAGTTTTGTACAAACAAAAAAAAAATAACATCAAATTATTCTGGCACTAATGAAAGTTACCTCAATAAAAGTGTTATAATTCCTGGAGCTATTCATAAACCTAGTTAGTTTTCTGACCGAAATCTATTGAATAAAAGAGATTGAGCCACACATAGAAAGGTCTCCAAAATCTATTGTGTATCACTACTATTTCCCTGAATCTTTCCCCAAAGATGTTTATTACCATTCATAAATAATGGTACAGTGGGAAAAGGAAAACTCCAAACATTCAAAAACTCCAGGATCATGGTATTTAACTGGCATTGTCACCATGTCTACTGAAAGAATAAAAGCTTATAAGGACTAGGTGATATGTGGAGTCTTGGCTCAGAATCTAGATTACAGATGAACACACTTGATCATCATCTCATCATAGTCAAATGTATAATTCACTTATTTAGTAGTTATAGCCATGGACACTGGTAAAGAGCCATGGTAAAGAGCACTTGTTGCTCTTTCAGAAGACTTCAAGTTAACTTGCAGTTAAAACACCACCTTAGAAACAATATTAGTTGAGGATGGAGAAACTTCCTTCAGAAGTATACTGAACTGCTTCACAGATCCCATATGGTATTGTAACTACAATGGGAAGAATATAGACTATGAGCCAAAGAATTGAAGCTATCAAGGCCTCATGAGTTGTGTCTCTCTTATGAATTATATGCGTGTGCCTTTATTTCTAGTACTTCAAAATGAGACTGCACTAGGAGCTAAGGGATTTACAAAAGTAATTGAGTTAAAATTAATTTATTAGGCAGGCCCTGATTTAATATAAATGGTGTTTTTAAAATATTTCTTTATTTTTACTTTATATGTATGGATGCTTTGCTTGAATGTATTATGTCTATGCACAATATACATGCAAGGCCAGGGAGGCTAGAAAAGGGTGACAGATCCTTTGGAAGTGGAGTTAGAGCTGGTTGTTAGCTGCAGTGTTGTTGTTGAGAACGGAAACCAGGTTCTCTGAAAGAGCGTAAGTGCTCTTTACCACATATCCTTCTCTACATCCCTAAATGTAATCTTTTTCAGAAGAGAAGAAATTTGGGCATAGATGTATACACAGAAAAGATAGTGTAAGACATAGGTAAACACAAACACACACACACACACACACACATTTATGACATGAAAATATAAATGGGAAAACGTAATGGATAATGGAAAGTTTGGAGAAAGGACAGGAGATGGTAGTGGGGAGTGAATATAGACAAAGTAAGTTGTATCATTGATCAAAGTATCATTATGAAGCCATCACTTTTTTTTATTAATTTATTCTTGTTACATCTCAATGGTTATTCCATCCCTTGTATCCTCCCATTCTTCCCTTCCTCCCATTTTCCCCTTATTCCCCTCCCCTATGACTGTTCCTGAGGGGGATTACCTCCCCCTGTATATGCTCATAAGGTATCAAGTCTCTTCCTGGTAACCTGCTGTCCTTCCTCTGAGTGCCACCAGGTCTCCCCCTCCAGGGGACGTAGTCAAATGTGAGGCACCAGAGTACATGAGAAAGTCATATCCCACTCTCCACTCAACTGTGGAGAATGTTGAAGCCATCACTTTTTACATTTATGTGCTATATACAAATTTAGAAGGTAACTAGACATAAAAAGGTGAGAGAGATGATGATGATCTGCAAACCATGAAGAGAAATTTGGGATAGGTCTTTTTCTCACAGTACTCTCATGGAAGGACCAATTCCACTAACACTTAAATCTCAAGCTTCTAGCACTTCAGCTATTAAAAAGTTAATCGAAAAGGTAATTCCTGTTATTCAAGCTATACCTCTATGGCACTTTGTTACAAAATCCTAGCACCCAAGCAAACTAGTATGCCACTTATCACTGTGTCTTGGAGTTTCGATTGTTGTGCTAAAATGCTATAAATGAAAGCAGCTTAGGGAGAAAATGGTCTATCTGTTTACAACTCTTAGGTCATACTCTGTCATTGAGGGAAATCAGGAAAGGAACTCAAGGCAGGAACCTGGAGTCAAGGATTGAAACAGAAGCCTTAGGGGAATGCTGCTTACTGGCTTGCTCAATCATCTTTTATTTTTAGACACTCAGGACCACGAGCCCAGGAATGGCACCACTCACAATGGAATGGGTACTCCCACATCAATCACCAGTTAAGAGAATGCGTTATAGGTTTCCTAGTATCTTATGGAGGCATTTTCTCAATTGAGATTCCTTCCTTTCAGATGACTCTAGATTTTGTCAAGCTGACACAAAAGCAGTCTGTACAACCCACCTACTCTATTGAGGAACTTTGCACATCATTTTTACTTATTTATTTATTTTGTTTTTAATTATAATTTATTCAGATTACATCTGAATTGTTATCCTCTCACTTGTATCTTCCTGTTCCCACTCTCCCTTTTCTTCTGGCCTATTCTGCTCCCCTAGAGCTGTGACAGAAGGGGACCTCCTCCCCCACCATATGACCACAGCCTATCAGGTCTCATCTACATAGGCTGCTTCCCCTTCCTCTGTGTTCCACCAGGCCTCCCCACCAATGGGAAGTGATCAAATTGAGGGCACCAGAGTTCATGTCAGAGGCAGTCCCCACTCTCCTCACAACCGTGGAAAATGAGATGTCCATTGGCTAGGTCTGAACAGGCAGTCAAGGTTTTCTGCATGCACTGTCCTTGGTTGGTACAAAGTTTGTGCAGCCTTCCCTGGATCCAGATCTGCCAGTCTTGATGGTCTCCTTGTGGTGCTCCTGAACACTCTGGGTCCTTCCATCCTACCTTTCTTACAGACCACTCTCACCTGGAGTACATCAGTGAGTCCCAGCATCTGTCCCAACACCCAGCTGAATGTATACACTCAGAGGACATCTATGTTGGGCTAATATCCACTTATAAGTGTGTATATACTATGCGTGTCTTTCTGGGTCTGGGTTACCTCACTCACAATGATAATTTCTAGTTCCATCCATTTGCCTGAAAATTTCAAGATTTTCTTGTTATTAATAGCTGAGTGGTATTCCATTTTGTAAATGTTCCTGAAATACTGAGCTCTGTTAACTTATAAGGCATAATTGTCCAAATAGGAAAATCTACCCCCAGAGACTAATGGGGCATTTACTTATACAGGATAGCTGCAACTTCGCCACTAGGAGCTTCTTATTTCCCATGACAAACAAGAAAGATGTCATATGGAGAAAAACCAACTTAAAGGAAAAAAATAGAACTACCATTAAGCAACGGTATAGATTCTAGGTAATGTACTGGAATTTCTCTTTGTAGTTCTTTACACAAGTGTGAGTATGAATCAACAATTAAGGCCTGGTTTCAGATGAGATGTCAAACTTTCAGAAATAAGGATAACAGAAGAAACAATTAAAATCTGAAAGAAACTGTTGTAACAGAGCTGACATTCATCCAATCAATGTCTCTCACCTGCCTTTTCTTAAGGAACCGAGGGCTAGTAGCTCCCTAGCTTACTGAAAGAACTATGTGTTGAATATGTGTGAAATCACATGGCACAGAGAACAGGAGACAAAAAGGTATACACATGGATGTGTTAGCTAAGATCTGTCTCCAATAAAATATGTGTTGCCTAGATGAAGCAGTCAACAGAAAGGCTCATCTATAGGCTTCTGACTCACTCCAATGTGACACCTTTCCCCACATCTGGTTATAGACAGAGGCTTGGTATGATAGATGGCCATTTCAGCCTACCAGTGGGCAACATTCACAGGCAGTACTCTCTTTAGTGTTAATTAGCTGAGATTGAATCACAGTTCAACTTCTTTCCTTCCCAACCCTTACTTTCACCCCCATTACTTATACAAGCACTAATAAATTATAAAAATATTGTGCCTTAAAGTTCCTTTCAACATTAACTTCTATAGAACACAATCTGTAACAGTATGAAGAAACTATGAATACTGAATCATTTTGGTGAGTCTTTAAAAGGAGCTACGTCAAAATGATATAAGATATATTTTTTAATATAGCAAAACTTGTCATAAGCTATCTGAAACAGTAGAATGGAATAAGCTTACTCTGGGTGACTCTGTGAGACAAACTTAAGCAGTTCCAACTGAAGGGCACCATAAGTAGATAAATTTAGGCTCAACATACAAGGAAAGCTCCTGGTATTTGCAAACTGCATGAAAAACAAAACAGCCCAAACATGAAAGTCTATCCTGGAATGTGGGTGATGGAGCCTGAAAGAGCCCTCATAGTGCAACAAGCTAGATGACCTCTGATCCTGATGTCTACTTGAACACTAACTGGGACCATACCATAGCAATCAACTTCCCTTATCATTTGTGCACTTTGGAACTTACAAACATTACTAAAGTAAGCTATGTTATTAATTAATTTAAAATCAACATCAGGTCATAAAATGAAACACAAAGGTCTTCCATCTCCTCCAACATTCCAAATTTCACTGCCAAGGGGCAATGAGGAGATTTTGCATATACAACATCCAGATAGCCATCTGGTCGCCCACTATGTTTTAAACACCATGCTATGCTTCAGTTATTTAATGACTGTTAGATATGTATTATCATATCCATTTAACATATGATGAAACTAAGGCAGAAGATTGAATGTCACATTGCTACATGGCTAAACCATCTGATATTAATAAAGCCACAAGTCAAAGACATGGTATCTGAATTCGTTGCCTTTCTAAGTTTCTTCTTCTACTATGGTCTAGAGCTCTGAACACTCATCATTCCCTTGTTTTCCTACTATAAAAATTTTGCATAAACCCTCAGATAGGCTAGACACCAAGATCCAATCTTTTCATGAGTGCAGTGGATTTGCAACATGGTAAGCACAAGGGGAGCTTCTGGCATCTGCCAAAGGCTAGATGGATCATTTGAGATTCCACCCACAACCTTGGCATCATTTGAGCTGGTACCTAGACAACTGAAAGCTGATTAACCTAGTGTGGATTTGCTACAAATGATACCCTTAAGGCACTTATATATTAGAGGTAAGAAAATATTGTCAAAGCTTATGGTACCAAGACCACTGGTATCTATGTTGCATATAAAATAATTAAGAACCAGTCCTGTCCATTGGCTAGGTCTGGGTAGGGGTTCAAAGTTTACTGCCTATATTTTCCTTGGCTGGTGCCATAGTTTGAGCAGGAAGGACTCCAGGACCCAGATCTGCCCATCATAACATTCTTCTTGCAGGTTTCCCGGACCCTCTGGATCCTTCTATTTCCCCATTCTCCCATGCTTCTCTCACCTAAAGTCCCAATAGGATGTCTTCCCCTCTTACCCACTTTCCTGGTAAGTAAGATCTCAGGACATTCTCCACCGTTGAGTGGAGAGGGAGGTCTGACTTTCATAAAAAACTCTGGTTCCCCATTTCTGACCATGTCCCCTGGATAGGGAGGCCTGGTGGCACTCAGAGGAAGGATAACAGGTCACCAAGAAGAGACTTGATACCCTATGAGCATATACACGGGGAGGAGGTCCCCCTCAGTCATAGACATAGGGGAGGGGAGTAGGGGGGGAAGCGGGAGGGAAGGAGGGAGGAATGGGAGGATACAAGGGATGGGCTAACAATTTAGATGTAATATGAATAAATTAATAAAAAATAAATATGAAAACAAAACAAAAGAACCAGTCACCACTTTAGAGCAACTTTACGTCTATAAAATGATGCTCTGTAGAAACTGTTTCATATTCCAAGCAATAAATTGAATCTTAAGTGTTTCCCAAAGGATTATGTGTTGAAAACTTACTTCCCAAGCAGGTGTTATAGGAAGGGATATAATTTTTTAAGAGTTGGGGTCCAGAAAAACATATTTCGATCATAGGCTACAAGAACCCAGACTCTTTCTCTGCTTTGATTTCTGGTCCCAAATTAAGCAGATTCACTTGGCCATGTGCTCCTTACTATTGCCTTCCAGAACTACCAGTGACATCCTAGGAGTAGAACCACCTGATCATGAACTAGAGCCTGTAAAACTGTGATCCAAGAACAAAATTCTCTTTCTAAGTTTCCAAGTTGCCTCAGGTATATGTTAAAATAACAGAAAACTAATATAAATTGGGACTGAAGAGTGAAATCTTTGGCATTACTATATACATGACAAGGTGGAAGTGTCTTTGCAACTACTTCATGGGAGTAATCAGAAAATTTTGAGAAGCAAAATAGAAAAACCCTAGAATGCTATAAGCAAATCTCAGTGGATCATTCTAATAGGGCCTAATAAGACCAGACTAATGATAAAATGTGTACAAACTATGCTAATTAAGGTTCCAATGAAACTAAAGATTATATTGGGAAGTTAATTGATAAGTTTACACTATGGAAAAGAAGATGAAAGTATCCCCTAAGACTTTGTGGGAGACAGAGGTTAAAATAATTGATGAATTTACTTGACAGAGGAAATTTCAAGGTAGCAAAGCATTCAAGAAACACCATGTATATCACTAGCTTCTTTTAGCCAAACTTCCTGTAAGAATCAGCTACAAAAAAAAAAAGACAGAATAGAGATATTTGAAAAATTCATAGTGTGGCCAGAAAAGAGCACTATAGTAATGTGACCAATGATGATAATGTTGTTAGTGGCTTATAAAAATGACTCAAGCTCTTTACACAAGGCCAATAGTAAAAAATGCCTCTGTGACTTCTAAGAAATATACAACAGCTCTCCCAGAGTGTGAAATGAAGACATCTACAATTGTTTCGAAGGTAACGCAGACCCAAAAATGTCCAGAGCCATCCTGTTAAAGGAGCTCACAAAGCATGAGGGCTGTCTAGGAGGTGATCTGGTATTTGCAAGGTCTGTACCATGATGCACCCCCAGAAATACTTCCAGTCTCTGACACACTGTCAGGAGTCTTTGTTTTGGGGAAGTTCAGTAGTCGTGAGAGATCTCTGGAAGGGATCCAATACTTTGCAAGGTCTGCACCGTGATGTACCCCAGAATTGCTTCCAACCTCTGACTACCCTGTCAATTGTGCACTGCTATATCTCTCAAAAATCTGGCATTAGAGCTTGGCACAGTGGCACATGCCTTTAATCCCAGCATCCAGGGAGACAGAGGCAGATGGATCACTGTGAGTCTAAGGCCAGCTTGGTCTACAAAGAAACTCCAGGACAACCAAGGCTACATTCAAGGCCATCCTGGTCTACAAAGTGAGTACAGGACAGCCAAGGTTACACAGAGAAACCCTGTCTCTAAAAACCAAAAAGAAAAATATCCAGCATTGCTGTGAACTGTCACTTTCTGGATATTGACCAGCTCTGATTGAGCAAACTTCTAACAGGATCTTTTTGAGGATTGTTTGTTGTTCAGATGAATTAATCCCTGATTATGGAATTCCTGATTTGATTGAGATAGTTTAATAAGTTAAACTGTTTTAGATATTCTAAAACAATTTTAGAGAGTTTATGGATGCAATAAATACCTTTGTGGACCTCCAGATGCCTCACTAGGGATACGCCTCCACTTCAGATGGCACCAGGAATCCTGGTATTCAGTATAAATATAGGTAAGTTGGTTTAAACTTCCCATGAACCCAAGATATAATGAGGCTACCTAGAGATGTCCAAACTAAGCATGAGCCTTAATGTCTATATATACAAACTGTTCTGTTCTAATTCCTTATACCTTGTCACTTTGTGGCATCATATGTTGTCATTTTAAATTTACTCTATTTTTTAGAATGAAAGAGATAAAATTATTGTCCTGACCTCATTATGAACTAAAAGATAGCTGGATCTTTGCCACTCTGAACTCACTGTGAACTTATGTAATGGATACCTAGATAAGAAATGTTTAGCTTTAAAACATATAACCTGTTGTATTTTAGAATTCGTCTATTTTCATGATTAATTGCCCTTTTTTGACTATGATGTAATTAATTCCCCTTTCTCAGAAGTATAAGTATGGTGACCAACAACAAACAAATGGCACTGAAATTGGGAAGCTTCACTTTAGTTAAAGTTGAGATGCCTAACTTCATCTACCTTTTTGCTTGTATATGTGTGTGTGTGGTTTATTTTCTATATCTCTCTTATTTCTTATTTCCCTGCAGATTCCCAAATAGGTTAGCAGATTCAGGCCTTTACCATCAGGATTTTAGGATTACCAGGCCTAAATTTAAATTAGCTTACTGGAGATCTCCACAAAGAGGCCTATCTACAAATCAAAAAGCCTCTTTTTATGACCCCCGTGCAATCTCTAGCTAGAAACCACTTTTATAGCCTCAGCTATAGGAAAATTGTGGTCAGTTTAAGTTTTCCTCCTCAGCCACAGTACAGCCAATCCCTAGAGAAGAAACCCTGGGCTTCCTTTTTCTTTCTTCTTTTGATCCTGATCAATCACCTGAGCCATCTGCTCTGGTGACCCAAGAGTTGAGGTGAACTGGAAGGGCATCTGCACCCAGCACCAAAGACCCTACCCTGGACCTCCTCAGAGCCACAGCCCCAGGCATTAACACAAAAAGACATATCTGGTATGCACACAGTTATAAGTGGATATTAGTCATAAAGAGCAGGATAACCATGTTACAATCCAAAGACCCAAAGAAGTCAAATAACAAGGAGGGCCAAATGGAAGATGTTTGACTCTCACTCAGAAGAGAAAATAAAATAGACATCTAAGTAGATAGAGGGAAGGAACTGGCTAGAAAAGGAGGTGGTGATCAAGTGTGGGGAAGAGGGAGAGGGAGAACTTGAAGAGAGAATGGAAATTGGTGGGTGGGGCATCTCTGGGACAGGGAAGGTTTCAGGAGTCTATAGGGGTGACCCTATCTGAAACTCCTAGCAACAAGGAATACGGAGCCTGAGGTCTTCACCTCTTGTAGCCAAGTGGACTTCCAGTGCAGAGAGGAGGACAGCAACCCACCAATAAAACCTTCAACCCAAAATTTGTCTCACCTACATGAAGTGTAAGAATAAAGATGGAGCAGAGATTGAGGGAATAGACAACCAATGACTGGCCCAACTTGAGATCTACTTCATGGGAGAAAGCCAACATCTGACATTATTAATGGCACTCTGATTTGACTGCAGACAAAATCTAGCATAACTGTCCTCTGAGAGGCTTCATCTAGCAGCTGATGGAAACAAATGTAGAGACCCACAGCCAAACCCTAGGTCAAGCTCAGGGAGTTCTGTGCAAGAGTTGGAAGAGAGCACTGAATGGTTCAAGGAAACCACAAGAAGACATACAGAGTAAACTAACCTGGTCCTGTGAGGGCTCACAGATATTGAAACACCAACTGAGGAGTATGCATGGGATGGACCTAGACACCCCTACACATATGTAGCAGATGTGCAGCTTGGTCATGTGGGTCCCCTAACAATGAAAGTCGGAGCTGTCTTTGTCTCATTTGCCTGCCATTGGATCCCTTTTCCCTAGCTGGGCTACCTTGTCTGGCCTCAGTGGGAGGGGATAGGCTTAGTTCTGCTGCAATTTGAGGTGCCAAATGAGTTAGTACCCTTTTTGGGCATCCCTTCTCTGAAAAGAAAGAAAGAGAGGGATGGGGTGAGGGAGACATGAGAGTCAGACTGGGAGGAGAGGAGGGAGGAGCCTGGGATCAGGCTGTGAAGTGATTTAATTAATGAAAAATACTATGGGTCTTCTTGGGTATAGATTGAATGACCTTTGCATTTTGAGATGGATATAAACTTTTTAGTTCCTGAGGTTGAATGTTATAGTACGAACCTCATATATCACCCGTAGACCCATATTTCAGAAGCTTTAGGCCCCAGGGAGTAAGATGGTTAAACTTTTAGAGGTGGGATTTAGTGAGAAGCCTTGAGGTCACTTAATGGTATACTATGAAAGAGATTATGGGACTGCCCTAGTCCTCATTAGCTCCTCTTTCTACTGCCCTGTGACCATAGACTTTTGTTTTGTGATACACTCTTGCCATGATATGTTTCCTCTCCACAGGCCCAAAGAAATGAGAGCAATCAATCATGGACCAGAATTTGCAAAGCTGTGAAGCAAAATAACCCCTAATCTTTTATAAGTTAGTTATGTCAAGTTTTTATTATAGTAATGGAAGGTTGACTAACAGGCGGTATTCAAGGCCAACATCATCAAGCTGAGAATAATCATTAAAAGCCTCAGGACTCCAGAGGGTCTATTGCTTGCTCACTTAATCTCTGGCTGTTTAATAAAAAGAACATCTTATAACCATCAATGTAATGATTTGCAACTTGAAAGCATTTTAGTTTTCCAATTTCAGGGAACAGAAGCTATTTCAGGAAGGAGTGATTTTTAAATATTCCTAGACTTGGACTAACTAAAAATAACCAATGTAAGTAAATACAAAATTGAAAGTCAAAACATAATTTACCTTCTATTGTTATACATCTAGACCCAGAATGCAGGAGTTTACCCTGTATTCTTCAGCAAGCAAGGAGAATGGAAAGTAGCTGCTTTTAGTAGCAATAAGGTCTTGAAAGGACCCTGTATGCCATCTTTCCCTTAATTCCATGAAGCTTCTCAGCCTCTTAGAGCCCTCCACAAAATAAACATAAGAAACCCTGGAAAGTATCAAAGGACAAACCCTTAAAGTTATACACTTGAAACGTAAAAGTGGGACACAAAAGATCATCTGGCGCTGTATTATGGTAGTGAGATACTGAGAAGAGGAGTGCAACACTGCCAAACACATGATAATTTGGTTAATCTGGTTCTGAATGAGCCAGAAATAAGACTGCATAAAATATTTCACTCTTTCTAGTGGTGTTTACCATTTTCATTGAAAGCCTCCTCCCTTAAATTGTCCAAATTTGAAGACTCAGCAATGATAGCTATAAAGCTTTGGCCTTGTGCCTACCCTGTGGGTTTAGTTCTTAGGTCAAATTAAACACACACACACACACACACACACACACACACACACACACACACACACACACACACACTGCTCTATTCCTTTCTCAAATAGCCCCTCTTTTCTGGTTTGAATGTAATGTTACAACTCTGAGCCTATATATACTGTGTCAAATTCTGCCCTGATTTCTAAGAACGAAATGTACATCTATAAAGGTCTTTAAAAGAGCAGCAAGATTTTTCTCACAATATCAGGATCTATTCCCTCATGCTTAAAATTCTAAGCTTTTCCTCCTTATTTGGCAAAAATAGTAACTGGGTCAAATATAGAAACTCACCATTTCTCCCTTTTATTTACTTCTCCATCTGTGTATAGGCTTCATCAATGATGACAGCAGGAAATGGCTTGGCTTTGGAGCTCTGGGTTGTTAGCTATTTGATGTGAGGAAGCAGCTGGGAAAGCATCTACACATGCAATTCCTGGGCCATAGTCCAGAGGGGCCTGCCACTGGGCTTTTCCCCATTTGCCAAGTTAGTGATTGTTCTGGAAACTGCTTTCAGAACCCTTAAAAATTATGTTTTCCCTGTTTGCTTTTTTAGAAAAATTATACCTGAGGGGACATTTAATCATATTTATTATATCATTCTCTAAAGACGAAATTAATAAATCCCTACTCATCACATGGAAAACTGGGAAAAGTAGCAGTACATAACCCTACTACCCATAAATTAACTATTTTTATTATTTTATGTGTGTCTGTATGCATACTGAAACAAAATAAAATTTTAGTAATAGGCAATCCTCTTATCTTTGACAATGTTTTCTAAGTGAATCTTGAGATGAGAACACTAAATTCCCCCCACCCCCCACTTATCTCCTGTACTCAACAAAGCAAAGGTAAAGAGTTAAATAAAGCTGACCTAGTTTGAACTAGAGCTGTGTTGTTCAATTTGGTGATCACAAGGCACATGTAGATAATTTGATTTACATTCCCAAAAAATGAATACAATTAAAAATAAATTTTGCCATGTTTGGTGGTTCATGCCTATAATCCCAGCACTCAAGAAGGCAGAGACAGGCAGATCTCTGTGAGTTCGAGGCCAGCCTGGTCTACAAAGCAAGTCAAGGACAGCCAAGGCTACACAGACAAATCCTGTCTGGAAATCATAGGTAGATAGATAGATAGATAGATAGATAGATAGATAGATAGATAGATAGATAGATAGGTTTTTGTTAGTATAAGAACCAGCCAGCAGGAGGAAAGATTTGTAGTTAGTTTGAGGTTGATTTATCTGTGTTCTGCAACCAATGTACAGTGTCTTCAACAATAAGCTTTAACCACTTAGTTCTAATAGGTAATCAAGCATGATGGCAGCAGCTTATATTGTTTGAAGAATCTCTGCATCCTCTCTGATCAATAGCTTGTAGGGAGGTATCCCATGGATGACTCTATGATTTCTGTGTAATAGTCCATGCCTTCTAGGAGCAGCATTGAAATTAGTTTACTAACAAGTGGACTTTCAAAAGGCTCCATCGTATAACTGGTTAACTTTCCCTTACCCCCTTTCTCCCTCATCTGCTGCCCTCATTCTTGATTAAACCCTTAAACCTCAAATTTTTCTGTTTCTTTAGTTCATATGTGTTCTACTACCCCTACTAATATTATTTTTATAAATGTGAGACTGTAGGTTTTCATCAGTTTGGTTGACTCTTCACCAATGCCCATTCTCCTACTTCCAACCTCCTCCATGCTTTAACTGTTCCACATGCAGTAGCCTCCCTCACTACATTCACTTAACTTACATTCTAGTATCCCTCCTCTCATAATGCAACTCCTCTGATGACCTATTTCCAGAATTCCAGAGTTTCTGCATATATATATATATATATATCCAAGTTAAATATACAAAACAAAACATTCAAATCTATGATCTTTATATGGGAAAAACATGTGGCATTTCTCTTGCCAAGCCTGAATGGCCTCACTCACTATATTTTCCCAATTCCATCCATTTTCTTGCAAAATTTCATGATTTCAGGTTTTTTTAAATATATACTTTTATTTTATTACAAATGTGTAAAACAGACTACATACAGCAGGAAGGACCATGTGACAATCATGAGAATACTGAGTACTATATATGTTACATTCATAGTGACTTGGCCATCTGCATTCGTCTCCTTTGAAGTAAGGGTTTTTCTGTCTTGTTGGATCTAGATCTCCAAATGAGATTCAATATCTATCTTATCTCAATTCTAATTTTTGAATTTAATTAAAATTCCATTATACACTTGCACTGCCTTTTCCTTGCCCACTCATCAGTTGACAGGCATCTGGGTTGGTTCTATTTCCTAGCTACTACAAATAGAGTACTAAAGAACACAGATTTGCAAGTATTGTGGTAGTGGGATATAATGTGCTTTGGGAATGTGCCTAGGAGTAGTGTGGCTGAGTCATATGAAAGCTCTATTTCTAGTTTTGGGGGTTTTTTTTCATATGTAAGGACTGGCCTTTATTTTTAAAATTTTTTTATTATTAATTTAGTCTTGTTACATCTCAATGTTTATCCCACCCCTTGTATCCTCCCATTCTTCCCTCCCCCCCCCCATTTTCCCATTATTCCCCTCCCCTATGACTGTTCCTGAGGGGGATTACCTCCCCCTGTATATGCTCATAGGGTATCAAGTCTCTTCTTGGCAACCTGCTGTCCTTCCTCTGAGTGCCACCAGGTCTCCCCCTCCAGGGGACATGGTCAAATGTGAGGCACCAGAGTATGTGAGAAAGTCATATCCCACTCTCTACTCAACTGTGGAGAATGTCCTGACCATTGGCTAGATCTGAGTAGGGGTTTAAAGTTTACCGCCTGTATTGTCCTTGGCTGGTGCCTTAGTTTGACCGGAGACCCTGGGCCCAAATCTGCCTATCATAATGTTCTTCTTGTAGGTTTCTAGAACCCTCTGGATCCTTCTACTTTGCTACTCTCCCATGCTTCTCTTATCTAGAGTCCCAACAGGATGTCCTCCCCTTTGTCCCAGTCTCCTGGTAAGTGAAGGCTTTCCTGGGACATGCCCCTTGGGCTAGTATGCAGATATAAGTGAGTATATACCATTTGAGTCTTTCTGCTTCTGGGTTAACTCACTCATTATGGTCATTTCTGGCTCAATCCATTTATCCACAAATTTCGGGAATTCCTTGTTTTTAATAGCTGAGTAGTAATCCATAGTGTGTATGTACCACAGTTTCTTTATCCATTCTTCTACTAATGGACACTTAGGCTGTTTCCATGTTCTGGCTATTATGAATAAGGCTGCTATGAACATGGTTGAGCCAATTTTCTTGTTGTGTGCTGGAGCATCTTCTGGGTATACTCCAAGGAGTCGAATAGCTGGGTCTTGAGGAAGCCTTATTACCATTTTTCTGAGATAGCACCAGATAGATTTCCAAAGTGGCTGTACTAGTTTGCATTCCCACCAGCAATGAAGGAGTGTTCCTCTCTCCCCACATCCTCGCCAGCATGTGGTGTCACTTGAATTTTTGATCTTAGCCATTCTGATGGGTGTAAGATGGAATCTCAGAGTTGTTTTGATTTGCATTTCCCTGATGACTAAGGAGGTTGAGCATTTCTTTAAGTGTTTCTCAGCCATTTGATACTCCTCTGTTGAGAATTCTCTGTTTAGTTCCAAGCCCCATTTCTCAATTGGGTTATTCGGTTTGGTGGTATTTAATTTCTTGAGTTCTTTATATATTTTGGATATTAGACCTTTGTCAGATGTAGGGTTGGTGAAGATCTTTTCCCAGTCTGTAGGCTGTCGCTTTGTTCTCTTGACAGTGTCTCTTGCCTTACAGAAGCTTCTCAGCCTCATGAGGTCCCATTTATTAATGGTTGATATTAAGGACTGGGCCATTGGTGTTCTGTTCAGGAAGTTGTCTCCTGTGCCAATATGTTCCAGACTCTTCCCCACTTTTTCTTCTAAGTGACTTAGTTTCTCTGGTTTTATGTTGAAATCTTTAATCCACTTGGATTTGAGTTTTGTGCAAGGTGACAAGTATGGGTCCAGTTGCATTTTTTTACACATAGACCTCCAGTTAGACCAGCACCATTTGTTGAAGATGCTATCCTTTTTCCATTGAATGGCTTGGCTTCTTTGTCAAAAATCAGGTGATCATATGTGTGTGGATTCATATCTGGGTCTTCGATTCGATTCCACTGATCAACCAACCTGTTGCTGTGCCAGTACCATGCTGTTATAATTACTATTGCTTTATAGTACAGTTTGAGATCAGGTATGGACATTCCTCTGGAGCACCTTTTATTGAACAAGTTTGTTTTAGCTATTCTGGGATTTTTTTTTCCATATGAATTTCAGAATTGAACTTTCATTGTCTTTAAAAAATTGTGTAGGTATTTTGATAGGGATTGCATTGAATCTGTAGATTTCTTTTTGTAGGATGGCCATTTTTACTATGTTAATTCTCCCGATCCATGAGCAAGGAAGATCATTCCATTTTCTCAGGTCCTCTTCAATCTCTTTCTTCAGAGTTTTGAAATTTTTTTCAAACAAGTCCTTCACTTGCTTAGTTAGAGTGACTCCTAGATATTTTATATTGCTTGTGGCTAATGTGAAGGGTGTGGTTTTCCTAATTTCTTCCTCTGCAAGCTTGCCATTTGTGTATAGGAAGGCTACAGACTTTTTTGAGTTAATTTTGTATCCAGCCAATTTGCTGAAGGTGTTTATCAGCTTTAGGAGTTCTCTGGTGGAATTTTGAGGGTCACTTATGTACACTATCATATCATCTGCAAAGAGGGATAATTTGACTTCCTCCTTTCCCATTTGGATACCCTTGATCTACTTTTGTTGTCTTATTGTTCTGGCTAGAACATCGAGTACTATATTGAAGAGATATGGAGAGAGTGGGCAGCCTTGCCTTGTTCCCGATTTTAGAGGAATTTCCTTGAGTATCTCACCATTTACTTTGATTTTGGTTATTGGCTTGCTGTATATAGCCTTTATTATGTTGAGGAAAGTGCCTTGTATCCTCGATCTCTCTAAAATGATAAAAATGAATGGGTGTTGGATTTTATCAAATGCTTTGTCTGCATCCAAAAAGATGATCATGTGTTTTTTTATTTTCAGTTTGTTTATATGGTGGATTACATTGGTGGATTTCCGTATATTAAACCATCCCTGAATACCTGGAATGAAGCCTACTTGGTCATGATGAATGATATCTTTGATGTGTTCTTGTATTCATTTTGCAAGTATTTTATTTAGTATTTTTTCATCAATGTTCATAAGAGAAATTGGTCTGAAATTCTCTTTCTTTGTTGAGTCTTTGTGAGGTTTAGGTATCAATGAGACTACGGCCTCATAGAATGAATTTGGTAATTTTCCATCCATTTCTATCTTTTGGAGTAGCTTGAAGAGTATCGGTATTAGCTCGCCCTTGAAGGTCTGGTAGAATTCTGCACTGAAACCATCTGGCCCTGGGCTTTTTTTGGTTGGGAGACTCTCAATGATTGCTACTATTTCTGTAGGGGAAATGGGACAATTTAGCTTGTTTATCTGTTCTTCACTCAACTTTGGCAAGTGAAATTGAGCAAGAAAAATTGTCCATTTCCCTTAGATTTTCAAATTTTGTGGTGTATATGCCTTCAAAGTAGGATCTTATGATTCTTTGAATTTCTTCAGTGTCTGTTGTTATGTCTCCCTTTTCATTTCTGATTTTGTTGATTTCAATACCGTCTCTCTGCCTTTTAGTTACTTTGGCTAACAGTCTGTCTATCCTGTTGATTTTCTCAAAGAACCAGCTCTTGGTTTTGTTGATTCTTTGGACTGTTTTCTTAGTTTCTAATTTGTTCATTTCACCCCTGAGTTTGATTATTTCCAGACGTCTACTCCTCTTGGGTGTTTCTGCTTCTTTTTTTTCTAGGGCTTCCAGTTGTGTCGTTAAGATGCTTATGTGCGGTGTTTCCAATTTCTTTTTAAAGGCACTTAGTGCTATGAATTTTCCTCTTAGCACTGCTTTCAATGTATCCCACAAATTTGGGTATGTTGTTTCTTCATTTTCATTGAATTTCAGAAACTCCTTGATTTCTTTCTTTATTTCTTCCCTGACCCAGGTGTCATTTAGCAGAGAGTTGTTTAGTTTCCATGTACGTGTAGGCTTTTTGTTATTTCTGTTGTTGTTGAATTGCAGCCTAAGAGCATGGTGATCTGATACGATACAAGGTATTATTTCAATCCTCTTGTATCTCTTGAGGCTTGCTTTGTGACCTACGATGTGATCAATTTTGGAGAAGGTTCCATGGGGTGCAGAGAAGAAGGTATATTCTTTCTTGTTTGGGTGAAAGGTTCTATATATATCTGTTAGATCCATTTGACCCATGGCATTGGTTAATGATGTTGTTTCTCGGCTTAATTTCTGTTTCAATGACTTAACCTTCAGTGAGGGTGGGGTGTTGAAGTCTCCCACTATTATTGTGTGGGGATCGATGTGTGGTTTAAGCTTTTTTAGCAGATCGTTTACAAATGTGGGCGCCCTTGTATTGGGAGCATAGAAGTTCAGAATTGTGATGTCATCTTGGTAGACTTTACTTTTGACAAGTATGAAGTGTCCTTCCTCATCCCTTTTGATTAATTTTGGCTGAAAGTCTATTTTGTTCGATACTAAAATGGCTACGCCTGCTTGCTTCTTGTGACCATTTGCTTGGAATATTTTTTCCAACCTTTTACCCTGAGGTAATGCCTATCATTATGGGTGAGATGTGTTTCTTGAATGCAGAAGAATGTTGGATCTTGTTTATGCACCCATTCAGTTAGTCTGGGTTTTTTATTGGAGAATTGAGACCATTGATGTTGAGAGATATTAATGACCAGTGACTGTTAAGAGTCTCAATGTTGATGTTTTTTCCAGCCGTGCGCTTGTGTAGTTGTGTTTTTGCCATGGGATAGTTATCTATTTCCTGAGTAGTTTTGGTTGTAGCTTGACCCTTTGGGATGGAGTTTTCCTTCTAGTACCTTCTGTAATGCTGGATTAGTGGATAGGTACAGTTTGAATTTGTTTTTGACATGGAATATTTTGTTTTCTCTATCAATGGTTATTGATAGTTTTGCTGGGTAAAGTAGTCTGGCCTGGCATCTGTGGTCTCTTATAGTTTGCGGGATCTCTGTCCAGGCCCTTCTGGCTTTGATGGTCTCTGCTGAGTAGTTGGGAGTAATTCTGACAGGTTTTCCATTAAATGTTATTTGGACCTTTTTCCTTGCAGCTTTTAATATTTTTCTTTGTTCTGTATGTTTTGTGTTTTGATTATTACGTGGCGGGCAGTTTTTCTTTTCTGGTCAATTCTATTTGGTGTTCTGTAGGCCTCTTGTATGTTTATAGGCATCTCTTTCTTTAGATTGGGGAAATTTTCTTCTATGATTTTGTTGAGAATAGTTTCTGGGCCTTGGAGTCTGATATCTTCTCTTTCTTCAATGCCTATTATCCTCAAATTTCTTCTTTTCATGGTGTCCTTAATCTCTTGGATGTTTTGTGTCAGGAGTTTTCCAGATTTGGCATTTTCTTTAATGGTTGCTTCAAGGTCTGTGATTGTATCTTCTAGACCTGAGATTCGTTCTTCCATCTCTTGGATTCTGTCAGAAAAGCTCACCTCTGTGTTGCTCGCCTTCTTCTCTGAGGTCTCACGTTCTCGTTTTTCTTCTGTCTGTGTGTTTATCATTGACTCCATTTTCATTTTCAGATCTTGAACTGATTTTTTGATTTCTTTCATCTGATTGTTTGTATATTCCTGCAATTTTTCCAGTTCCACTCTATGTGCTTCTTTTATGTCTCTCACCTGTTTGTCTGTGTCTTCCTGCATTTGATTATGAATTTTATTTGCCTCCTCCATTACCATCCTCATTACTAAGGATTTGAAGTCATTTTCTTGTATTTCCATTGTATTTGAGTTCTCTGGGTTGTTTTCTTTGGGATAGCTGGAAACTGGAGAAGCCATGTTGTTTTGGGTTTTTTGTGTACGCTTTTTCGCTGTCCTTTAGACATCTTGCCATTTTTGTTTTTGTTGAGTAGCTTCCAGAGTTGGATGGAGGGAGTCTGATGATAGATTCACTTGTTTTCTCACAATTTCCCTAGGCTGGGAGCTCTAATGGTTCACTGGTGTGGATGTTAGGAAGTTAGCCTGTTGTTTTGGACTCTCACAGCCAGTGATCTTCAGCTCCCCTGTGCTGTGGGTCCTGCAATCCTTCTGGGTCTCTGAATGAGCGTTGGGTCAGGCCATGGTATCCACAGCCTTCTGTGTCTCCTGCCAAGTCCATCCAGGAACACTGGGCCCAAACCACGGACCGAACTCAGCTAGATTCTCAGGGCCTGAACCATCTGCCGAGCTCCGCTAGGGATTCTGGACCCAAAAATGCACAAAGGGTCCAGCAAAATTTTTGGGCTGGGACTCCTCACCAAGCTCAGCTAGGAGCTTTTGGCCCAAAGTGTGTGCTGTGGTCAGTTATTGACTCAGGGCCCGAACTGTCCGCCAATCTCAGCCAGGAATTCTGGATTCAAACTGCACACTGTGTCCAACCAGAGTCTTAGAGCTGGTGGAACTGAGCACTTCGCCCAGCCTGTGTCACAGCGGGAGAACTGCGGCTGCACTGAGCCAGTGCAGGTGGTGGAACCGAGGGCTCTGTCCAGCCTGTGTCACAGCAGGAGAACAGCGGCTGCGCTGAGTCAGCACCGGTAGTGGAACTGTGTGCTCCGCCCAGACTGTGTCACCACAGGGGAGCTGCCCCTGAGCTGAGGTGGTGCCTAGGGTGGAACTGAGCGCTCTGCCAAGCCTGTGCCACAGCAGGGGAGCTGTGACTGCACTGAGTTAGTACCTCGGGCAGAATTGCTTGCTGGGCTGGGCCAGAACCCAGGACTCTGGGGCCGAACTGTCCGAAGAGTCCAGTCTGGGTCCGTAGGCACCACACGACCCAAATCCTGCCCAGAGTGCCCTCTCCCGCAGCAACTCCCACCAGCCACCACACCAATTGCCTCCACTGGAAGGCTATGAGCGGCAAACCTCAGCCACCGCTGCTGGTGCTGCTGCTGCTGCTGCCTCTGCCACTGCCGCTCCGATCCAAGAAAATCCAAGCTCCTCCTGTGTGCAGGGGCACGCATGTCCTCCGCACCCTGGTCCCTCCAAACTGTGGAGCACTCCCGCTGCCGTGGTGTGGGGACCTCAGTGTTCCTGGCTCAGAAATCTGTGCAATTCCCTGAATTGTTCACTAGAGCCTCCAAACACGGTCCACACTGCTTGCCGCCATCTTGGATTCCTCTATTTCTAGTTTTTAAAGAAACCTACAAACTGATTTCCAAAATGATTTCACTATTTTACACTCCTACCAGTAGTGTAAAAATTTCCCTTCCCTCACATCCACACAGGCTGCTGAGTCAGATGGGACATTAATGTCTGAATGTTACAATATTGACCTATCATTTAAGATATAGCCACTGATGCAGTAATGGAAAGCCTATCATAGAGGTAAGCAACCACATTTTAAAATTTGGATTTAAGGCCTGATCCATAGGAAGGAATTCATGCCTGATTGAAAAACAGGGCAGGGAGGTCATCCATCCTATAGGGGAACCTACTGCTGCTTTTCCAATAAATGGTCACTTGATAACTACTTTCTTGATATTTATATTTAAATTCATGGATTTCCTCTGCTTACAACATTTGTAAGAGAAGCTTCTTTTTCAATGCATAGTGAAATACATTACTAGTCAAAGTGCTAAGAAAAAGTAACTTTAAGTACTCAGGTAAAGATGGGACATCTACATCCTCGCCAGCATGTGCTGTCACTTGAGTTTTTGATCTTAGCCATTCTGATGGGTATAAGATGGAATCTCAGAGTTGTTTTGATTTGTATTTCTCTGATGACTAAGGACGTTGAACATTTATTTAAGTGTTTCTCAACCATTCGGTATTCTTCTGTTGAGAATTCTCTATTTAGCTCTGGACCCCATTTCTTAATTGGATCATTTGGTTTAGTGATGTTTAATTTCTTGAGTTATTTATATATTTTGGATATTAGACCTTTGTCAGATGTAGGGTTGGTGAAGATCTTTTCCCAGTCTTTAGGCTGTTGCTTTGCTCTATTGACAGTGTCTTCTGCATTACAGAAGCTTCTCAGTCTCATGAGGTCCCATTGAATAATTGTTGACCTTAGAGCCTGAGCTGTTGCTGTTCTGTTCAGGAAGCTGTCTCCTGTGCCAAGAGTTCAAGGCTCTTCCCCACTTTTTCTTCTAACAGATTTAGTGTGTCTGGTTTTATGTTCACTTGGAATTTAGTTTTGTACAGAGGGATAAATATGGATCTACTTGCATTTTTCTACATGTAGACATCCAGTTAGACCAGTACCATTTGTTGAAGATGCTATCCTTTTTTCGTTGTATAGATTTTGATTCTTTGTCAAAAAGCAAATGTCCATAGGTATATGGATTTATTTCTTGCTCTTCAATTTGATTCCATTGATCAACACACTCATTCATTGCTGGTGGGAATGCAAACTCATACAACCACTTTGGAAATCAATCTGGAGGTTTCTCGGAAAATTGGGAATAGTTCTATCTCCGGACTCAGCTATTCCACTCCTTGGAATATACACAAAAGATGCTCTACCACACAACAAGGACATTTGCTCAACTGTGTTCATAGCAGCCTTATGTGTAATACCAAGAATCTGGAAACAGCCTAGATGTCCCTCAGTCGAAGAATGGACAGAGAAACTGTGGAACATTTACACTAAGGAATACTACTCAGCTATTAAAAACAAGGAAATATTGAAATTTGCAGGCAAATGGATGTAACTAGAAAAGATCATCCTGAGTGAGTTAACCCAAACCCAGAAAGATAAACATGGTATATATTCACTTATAATTGGACACTAGCCCAAAATGGATGTCCTCTAAGAGCCTTCACTCAGCGGTGAATGGGGACAGGTGCTTGGACTTCCTTTTGGAACTCCAGATGAGAGAGATATGGGAGAATGGAGAAATAGAAGGACCCAGAGAGTTCTGGAACCCTACAAGAAAAGCATCAAAGCTGGTGGATCTGGACCCAGGGGAACCTGCACAAACTACTGGACCAACCAAGGACAATGCATGCAGTAAACATAGAACCCCCCTAATCAGATCTAGCCAATGGACAGCGCATTCTCCACAGTTGTGTGGAGAGCAGGGACTGACTCTGACATGAACTCAGACATGACCACTTCCCCTTGGATGGGAGGCCTGATAGGACTCAGAGGAAGGGTAAGCAGGCTACCCAGATGAGACCTGATAGGCTGTGATCATATGGTAGGAGAGGAGGTCCCCTTCTGTCACAGGCCTAGAGGAGGGAGGGAGAAAGGGGTAACAGGAAGATACAAGTGAGGAGATAACAATTGAGATATAATCTGAATAAATTATTTAAATAAAAAATAAATAAATAAAAGAAGGGATGTCTACACTCCCCAAGGTTCAGTAAACATTTCTGAAGAAGCAGAGGGATGAATATAAGAGCCTGCAGATCAGAAGAATGTATGTGGATTTCTACCTTCTATAAATGGTATGAACATTAAATACATGACTTCACACTAACTTTGGTTACTTTCACAAAGCCTTCATGAAGATCAAGCCAGGTAAAATTCCAGCATCAATAGTCTGAAGATCCAGAGGCCCTTAGTGGAGGAGCTATGTGCAGTGGGTGGCTGCCAGAAGGAGATTCACTTTTCTTTAGTGGTACAGCTTGTTGCCCATGCTCCAGTAGATTCTCCCACATACATGCATGTATTGGCAGTATTAAAATTGGCCACCTGGAACTTTAGTTTTTCAAAGAGGGCATGGGTCTGTAGAGTTGGCTTAGCAGTTAAGAACACTTGTTATTGCAGATAATAGTTTAATTCCCAACACTCACAATTGTGGCTCATAATCATCTGTAACCCCAGTTTCAAGAATTATGGACTGTCTTCTGATGACTTTTGGCACCAGGCTCACATGTGGTGCACAGACATACACAGAGGCAAAACACTGAAATGCATAAAATAAGATTTACAAATCTAAAAAGAATTTTTAAAAGAGGATATGAAACTAGAAAGATGTGTTTGGAAGAGTCTGGTAAGGGTTTGGTAGATATTATTTTCCTCTTCCTGTTTCAAAAAAAAGAGTTGAGTAGAAGGGTTTATATGATCAAAGTGAGTTCTATACATTTATGAATTTTTATTTTTTTTAAATTTTTTATTAATTTATTCATATTACATCTCAATGGTTATCCCATCCCTTGTATCCTCCCATTTCTCCCTCCCTCCCATTTTTCCCTTACTCCCCTCCCCTATAACTGTGACTGAGGGGGACCTCCTCCCCCTGTATATGTTCATAGGGTATCAAGTATCTTCTTGGTAACCTGATATCCTTCCTCTGAGTGCCACCAGGCCTCAAATAAAGTAAACATATTATTTAAAAAACATATTTCATTAATTGTAGTAATCATATGTCATACATTCAAGAGAATATAAGTTTATATCAGTCAAAAATAGGTTATTCCACCTCAAGTGGTTAGCTCTACAAACACACGTACATAAAGGCAAAACTAAATGGACACGAAGTTATATTTACATAAGTGAATACATCTGTGTGTGTATATATGTGTGTGTGTGCTTGCACATGTATGCATGTATGCATGTAACAATAATAATTATAAGCAAAGAGGTTGTGAATAGAAGGTTATTTGAGGTGGGGGTCATGAGAGGAGTTGGAGTGAAGAGAGAAGGGGCAAAATAACATAAATGCAGTACTCATGTATGAAATTATAGAATTTCTGTTATAAGAAGATTGCATCAAATTAAAAAGCAATCCCTATCAAAATACCTATGCATTTTTTAAAGCCATGGAAAGATCAATTCTCAACCTCATGTGGAAAAACAAAAAATAGCTAAAACAATCCTATACAATAAAAGGTCCTCTGGAGGAATCTCCATACCTGATCTCAAGCTGTACTATAGAGCAACAGGGATTAAAACAGCATGGTACTGGCACAGTAATAGGCTGGTGGATCAATGGACTCGAATCGAAGACCCAGAGATGAATCCACACACATTTGCTCACTTGATTTTTGACAAAGAAGCCAAATCTATTCAATGGAAAAAGGACAGCATCTTCAACAAATGGTGCTGGTCTAACTGGATGTCTACATGTAGAAAAATGCAATTAGACCCTTATTTGTCACCATGCACAATTAATTAAAAAAAAAAGAAATGGGGCTCAGAATTAAACAGAATTCTCAACAGAGGAATATCAAATGGCTGAGAAACACTTAAAGAAATGCTTAACACCATTAGTCATCAGAGAAATGCAAGTCAAAACTACTCTGAGATTTCATCTTACACACATCATAATGGCTAAGATCAAAAACTCAAATGACAGCACATGCTGGTAGGATATGGAGAAAGGGAAACACTACTTAATTGCTGGTCAGAATGCAAACTTCTACAACCACTTTGGAAATCAATCTGGTGCTTTCACAGAATACTGGGAATAGGGCTTCCTCAAAACCCAGCCATTCCACTCCTTGGAATATACCCAGAAGATGCTCCACCACACAAGAAGGACATATGCTCAACCATGTTCATTGCAGCCTTATTCGCAATAGCCAGAACCTGGAAACAACCTAAATGTCCTTCAGTCAAAGAATGGATAAAGAAACTGTGGTACATTTACACTATGGAATACTACTCAGCTATTCAAAACAAGGAAATCCTGAAATTTGTGGGCAAATGGATGGAACTAGAAATGATCATCCTGAGTGAGTAAACGCAGACTCAGATAGACTCACATGGTATATACTCACTTATAATTGGAAACCTGCCCAAAAAGGATGTCCCCATGAAAGTCTTCACTTACCTGGAGATGGGGATAGATGCAGGGACCTCCTATTGGGACTCTAAGTGAGAGAAATATGGGAGAATGGGGAAATAGCAGGACCCAGAGGTGGAGTCTGCTCAAACTACTGCACCAACCAAGGACAATACATGCAGTAAATATTGAGCCCCTACTCAGATTTAGCCAAGGGATAGGTCACTCTCCACAGTTGTGTGGAGAGTGGGAACTGACTATGACATGAACTCTGGTGCCCCAAATTTGACCACTTCCCCTTGGTGGGGAGGCCTGGTGGCACTCAGAGAAAGGATAGGAAGGCTAGCAAGATGAGGCTTGATAGGCTGTGATCATATGGTGGGGGAGGGGAGTCCCTTCTGTCACAGACCTAGGGGAGGGGAATAGGGTGGAAGAGGGAGGGAGGGAGGAATGGGAGGAGACAAGCAAGGGGATAACAATTTAAATGTAATCTGAATAAATTAATTAAAAATGGAGAAAAGATGATCTTCATCATCGAAAAGATTACTAAACAGGTGACACTTGTTATTTAGTAAAAAAAAAATGTGAAAGTCACATTATTTTTATTATTGTAGGTTATATACAGTGGTAGGTTTTAATGTGATACTTTCACACATGCATATAATGTACTTTCATTATACTCACCCCCAGTTTCTCTTTTTATACTTTCCCCAGGTCCTTTTCTGCTTCCCTAATAGTTTCTGTTGTGGAAGTTTGGGGTTATATGTAAACATGTTTTTGTTTTAATCCCAGCTGTGGGATATTGGGTCAGCTCTATTTTTTCCACAGCTGATAACTACCACCTGAGAGGGCACAAGATGTTTGTCAGCTGTGAACTACCTCATGTGGGGCATGGTCTTGGTCAGTGGTGATAAAAGCCAGAACTACAAGGAGATGGAGGAATCAGAGAAATAAGAAGGCTGCTGGTGGTCCCCTCACAACTGCTGCTCCTGGTTGCTGTTGATGCAGTGTGACAAGAAGTAAGTCATAGATATCCTGAAACAAAGATTGGACTTGCCCCAAAGAACCCTATGGCCCTAAACAGCAGGAAGCACCTAAGGAGAAATATGCCTCCTCTCCCCACTAACATTCTGTCTCCCATATCTTGTGTTGGAATGTTGGAAGGCATTGGGGTGAGGTAGAAAGAAAGAGATTTAAGGAACCCAAAATAAAAATAGTTATTTAAAAGTATGCCAACAAGTTCCTCTTCTACTTTCATGTTCCCACCAAATCTTAGATTCTATGCATGAAAGAAAGCATGCAATATTTGTCCTTTTGAGTCTGACTTATGTCACTTAATATCTATTTTTCTTACAAATAACATGATCTCACTGTGTGTGCGTGTGTGTGTGTGTGTGTGTGTGTGTACATTTTTCCTCCACTCATCCATTGCTGGACACAGATGCTGATTCCATAGATGGCAACTATAGCTGATGTTTCAATCACTTTTGATATACACTGCCTTCAGTTCCTTTGAATATTCCACTGGTTGGTATAGCTGGGTTATATGATTGTTCTGTTTTCAGTGTTTAAAGCACCTTCCAATCATAATGAGTGAGTTAACCCAGAAGCAGAAAGAGTCAAATGGTATATACTCACTTATATCTGGACACTAGCCCAAGGGGCATGTCCCATGAAAGTCTTCACTTACCAGGAGTCCTATTGGGTCTCTAGGCGAGAGAAGCATGGGAGAATGGGGAAATAGAAGGATCCAGAGGGTCCTAGAAACCTACAAGAAGAACATTATGATGGGTGGATCTGGGCCCAGGGGTCCTGCTCAAACTATGGCACCAGCCAAGGACAATATGTGCAGTAAACTTCAAACCCCTACCCAGATCTAGCCAATGCACAGGACATTCTCCACAGTTGAGTGGAGAGTGGGGACTGACTTTCATACGAACTCTGGTGCCCCATATTTGACCATGTCCCCTGGATGGGGAGGCCTGGTGGCACTCAGAGGAAGGATAGCAGGTTACCAAGAAGAGACTGGATACCCTATGAGCATATATAGGGGGAGGAGGTCCCCCTCAGTCACAGTCATAGGGGAGGGGAGGAAGGGGAAAGCGGGAAGGAGGGGGGAATGGGAGGATACAAGGGAGGGGATAACAACTGAGATGTAATGAGTAAATTAATAATATATATACATATATAAATGGAAAAATAAAGGACCCTCCATACAAATTCTCTTCCCTACCCAAAAAATAATAATAAATTAAATCAATACATACATTTCACTTCTATAGTCTAAAAATAAACTTGAATAAACTACAAAATTAAATGCAATCAAAAGTATAATTTCCAAGTTGAACCAGCAATACTAAGCTACTCAATAGCCACGTGTGGCTAGTGGCTGCTAGATTGGACAGAGCAGTTTACCAAGTATCCTAATCATTGCAGAAAACTCTCTTGGATATACAAAACTAATGAATATAAAAAGGCTTTAGGATGGTATTGGCAGAGAATCTAGAAAGCAAATTATGTCAGCTAGAGAAAGCAGGTAAGCTGTTAAAAGAGTTAAAGAGAAGGGGCATGCAACAGGACAACATCAATTTGGACAAAGGAAAAAAGTGTTTAAGTGAAAATGAAAGAAATGTTTTGATGCTTGGTGCCTGTTGTATAAGAAAATTTCTTTGATTCCTATTCTACTTTTTATCTCCTTTCCAAGAAAAATCAAATCATTTGTATTTTTTTTTACTTTGATTTGTGAACATGCTCTGCTATATATCTTTGTAAGGCACATACACTCTAAGCAAGAGCTCTAAAACTGAGCTATCATCACCAGGGTGGAATGTGTATTTTAATGTGATATTTGTTCCTGACCTCAAGGTGAAGCCACTAGTAAGAGAAAGATGAGCGTACACTTGGCTCATGTATGACATAAAGTAAGATTTTAATAGAACACTTTATTTTTCCATTGATTTTCCCACTTAATAATATGAAATGTACTTCCTATCCTCATCATTTGAACACACTATATACAAACAAACACACACTCCTTTAAGAATTATTTCTATAAGTCAAATACATTTGCTAAAAGATGGACATATTTTTAAGTTCTCCATGTTGCTACACATTTTCTCCAAACAAGGTATTCCAACATAAATATCAGCCGATATATGCATATTGTTATTTCCTCTCACCCTAACCCAAAGTACATATTGTTTTCTACTTTGTCAAAGTATGAGAAGGAAAATATAGTATTTGTTGGGAATTGCAGGTGCTTTCATGGTTTCTCTATGGAAGTGCAGAAGGAACAGTGTCAATGCTGACTTTGATATAATCCTTACATTTTCAAAACATTATAGAAAACTCTCAGTGAAACACAGAAGAGGTACTAAAATCAATAATTTGTTCCAAACAAGTTTTTTTCTGAATTTATAAATAATTTTTTGTCTCTATAAAATACTTAGCAATCTGATCATACTGAAAATATTTGCATACTTATAAATTTACTCCCCACAAGGTCAGAACTCTATTTCCTTCCCCCTGTGAAATACTTCTGGGGACTCAGCACAATGTTTCACAAATAAAGAGACTGAAGGGCATATTCTGAATTGAGCAGTTGCCTCACATCATTGAAATCTCAAGTTCATGGTGGGGAGACACATACATAATGTCAGTGGTGAGAGCCAGATTGTAGTCCTGGCAGTATTGTGGAGACCCTTTCTCTCAGGCTTAGCATTCACATTTGCAAAATGAGAAATTTGACCCAGATGATGTTTCTACTCTGTTTCAGATCTAAAACAATTACATTCTAACAACCTCTGACACTATTAAGGATACTATGCTATGCTTGCAGACAGGAGCCTAGCAGAGTTGTCCTCTGAGAGGCTCTATCCAGCAGCACCTCGAAATAAATGCTGAGAGTCACAGCCAAACATTGGGCAAAGTATAGGTAGCCTAGTGGAAAAGTGGGCAGAAGGATAAAAAGACCTAGAAGTGACAAGAGCTCCACACAAAAAGCACACAAAGCCAACTAACCAGGGCGCAGAGGCACAGTATCCTGTGGATACTGAAGCGCCAACCAAGGACCATGCATGGACTAGACCTAGGCCTCCTACAGAGATATAGCTGGTGGGCAGCTCAGGCTTCATATGAGTCCTCTAGTAAGGGAAGCTGGGGGCTGTCTCTGACATGGACTCCATTGCATGCTTTTTGATCACTTCCATCTGAAGGGACTGCCTTGCCAGGCCACAGGGGAAGAGAACACATTCAGTCCTGATGCCACTTGATGAGCTGGGGTGGGTAGGTAGGGGAGTTCCCCTTTTTGGAAGAATAGCAGAGAGGGAGGGAGAGTGGGACTGGGAGGAGAGGAGGGAGGAGGCTATGACTGGAATGTAAAGTGAACAAATAAATTAAGTAATTAAAACATGTTCCCATACCTAGAATATATGTAGGGATTTGGTAAGACGGATGAGAAAGATATGTTTCGATGTGACCAGATATGTGCAAGTGTGTTCAGGGAGGAAGGTAGAGTGAATGGGGAGTGTTTCTTACCTCTCTGCAAGGATCCTGAGAAGTCAGGGGGGAAAAGAGACAGCAACAGGTTCGAACACCAATTAGATAAGACTGACAGACATAGGAGCCAGCATAATAAACCGTGTGGAGCTGTGTGCTCTAGGCCTTTGAGGACAAAGGTCCTATAATTGTTTTTTAACGCCAGCGGTTCTATTAAAGTGGCAACATTTGTATTGTGCATTCTGTGCTGAATAGACAGTCTGTATTGCCTAGATCTTGTTTATAAGCAGTAAGGGTATTCCTAACATTAGTTAATAGCCCCCTGAGGCTGACACTGAATGCTTGCAAGATTTAGGAGCCTCTAGTCTAACTACCACTTGGAACAAGGTTTATGCCAAGGACAGACCACTTCATTCATGCAATCTCTCAATGCCATGGCCTCTTGAGGAAATGACTGTCTGTCTTGTGGCTGAGATATTATGTCGCAATAAGAGTTTTTCAGAAGTTTTATTTTTGTCTTAATAAATACATGGAACCACAAAATTCACAGAAGCTTTTAGAGATATAAATATTACTCCAGGTCTATGCATTGTCAGTCTGAGGAAGTATGATCTTCTGTCCTATTTTGGCCCACTATGAGCTCAATTGAACCAGAGAAATATCTGTAGATTCATTATAATTACCCACACTTATTACTATAAGATGAAGGAACTAAAAACACAAAAAGATAAAAAAAAAAATCTTTTTTTTTTCCTAAAGAGTTGACTAAGATCTTGAACACAGAAAGGAATTTCCCAAGCCCCCAGGGATAATAAAACCAAAAAAAAAAAAAAAAAAAAAAAAAAAAGTAGTCTCAATTCAGTAGTGAATATGGAGAAAAATTCCTAGCCTTGTTTCAGTTGTACAGTCAGTGTGGCTAGGTCCAGGGCAGGGACTGGGGGCACATGAGCCCGGCAATTCTTTTTTTGGATGTTTTCCACCATGGTTACTTGCTAATTGCCTAAAACCCACATTCCTAAACTCCAAACCCAAATGTGAAGGTAATTTGTCCCAGGGCCCAAACTATCATTGTTCTCTCGCTGTCAAAATCAATCCTCCTTTTGGTGACTGAAAGACTTCCAAATGTCCCTTTTTTTCTCACATCCTTTCAACTATATGTAAAAGATAGGAGACATTTAATTTTTTTTTCTAAGAAATATCAAATGAGTAGAATCTCTTTACTATCAATTACATTTTGGAGACATTAACTAGAAGTTACATTCAGGGCAAACAGTACCTCCAGGGAATGTTACCGCTTCCAAGCTGCCTTTGATGTTATTTTTGTTATTGCTGTCATTGAGAAATACTATGTATTACATGATGAAGGAAGGAAAGCCAAACATTTCATCAAGTCAAGCATCTCCAAGTGATGTAGCTAGGACCAGAATTTCAAACATATTATTAGATTTCTCATAATTTACATGAGAAATAATTTTGGTACAATTTAGACAGTGACTGTAAAAAGAAGATAGACAATTCCAAGACTGAATCATCAGGACTGATAGGTCTCTATTAACACAATAGTTGTATAAGCCATCATTATATATTGAGCTGTGGATATGGAGACTCTTCCTGAGCATGGCAATAGTTACTTCCATCGTACTCTTTAAACTTTGACTTTCTCTAGTTTCATGAATGTATTCCAGAACTTCCCAAATGAAAGACATCCAAGTGTTTGCTTCCTTTTTACCAAACACTCAGCAATCTGTTTCTTCCTATAGATCCTGACATTCCTCCAGCCTTATTTTTATCTGCGTATATTAAATATTAGTTATATTAATACTCTTATATTAAAATAGATATGCTTAGTTCCTTGAAGGCAAGGGTCATGTCTCAACAATCACTCACCCCTATTGGCATTACCCAGTGTATTACATTGCACTCACAATGTGAACAGTAATATTTTAAACATAACACATCACAATAGTGGTAGGTTAATAAGAGAAATGCCACAGACAATCAACTTTCATATGGGCAGATGTCCCATTATTCCAGGTAGAGCATATCCAAAATGTAACACAATATTTTCTTTTTTTTAAATATATTTTATTAATTTATTCATATTACATCTCAATTGTTATCCCATCCCTTGTATCCTCCCATTCCTCCTTCCCTCCCACTTTCACCCTACTCCCCTCCCCTATGACTGTGACTGAGGGGGACCTCCTCCCCCTGTATATGCTCATAGGGTATCAAGTCTCTTCTTGGTAACCTGCTATCCTTCCTCTGAGTGCCACCAGGCCTCCCCATCAAGGGGACGTGGTCAAATATGGGGCCCCAGAGTTAGTGTGTAACACAATATTTTCATAAACCAACCTTCTGCCTTATATTTGTCTTCAGTATCAGTGACAGACAAAAGAATCTTTCAGTCTCCTGGATTCCCTTGCAGGGGATGGGGTCATCTGTGGCAATAAAACAAAAGCTTGACTGCCTAACAGAATTTAGAAACTGCCACAGAAGCAGAGGGCTATATTTAAGAGAAGTAGGAAGTCCTGTGCTTTTTCAGACTGGAGAGAGAGAAAATGAAGCAATACATACCAAAGCAGATGTAAGAAGACAATAAAGAAGGGAGCCAGTCTCTAAAAAGCACAAATAGGCATTTGGTAAGTCAGGGATGAGTAAAGAGCTTAACAGAAAGCTAAAAGAACTGTTCTCACAGGCTAGCAAGATGGATCAATGGATAAAGGCACTTTCTGCCAAGCTGGATGACCAGAGTTCAAACCTCAGGACTCAGATAGTGAAGTAAGAGAGCCAACACTTACACATTGTCCTCTGAAATGATGCAAGCACACACACACACACACACACACACACACACACACACACACACACAAATGCAGTTAAAACTTGTTTTTAAGAGCTGATGTCAGGAACTCCTTTCAGAGACTTGAAGATTGTTTTCATACATGTCTTTCACTAACTTGGTTAGAGTTACCCCAAGATACTTTATATTTTTGTGACTATTGAAAGGGTGTTGCTTCCTTAATTTCTTTCTCAGCCAATTTGTCTTTTGTATAAAGGAAGGCTACTGACTTTTTAAAGTTAATTTTGTATCCAGCCACTTTGCTGAAGGTGTTTATCAGCTGTAGGAGTTCCCTGGTAGAATTGGGGGGGGGAGTCATTTATGTATACTATCTTATCATCTGTGACTAGTGATAGTTTGACTTCTTTCTTTCCACTTTGTATCCCCCTTGAGCTCCTTTAGTTGTCATATTGCTCTAGCTAGGTCTTCAAGAACTATATTGAAGAGATTATGGAAAGAGTGGACAGCTTTGTCTTGACCCTGATTTCACTGGAATTGACTTAAGTTTCTCTCCATTTAGTTTGATGTTGGCTATTGGCTTGCTGCACATAGCCTTTGCTATGTTTAGGTATGTATCTTATATGCCTGATCTCCCCAAGACTTTTAATATGAATGGGTGTTGGATTTTTTTTTTTTTTTTTTTTTGGTTTTTTCGAGACAGGGTTTCTCTGTGTAGCCTTCTTAGCCATCCTGGACTGACTTTGTAGACCAGGCTGGCCTCGAACTCACAGCGATCCACCTGCCTCTGCCTCCCAAGTGCTGGGATTAAAGGCGTGCGCCACCATGCCCGGCTGGGTGTTGGATTTTTTTTCAAATGCTTTTTCAGCATCTAAAGAGATGATCGTGTGTTTTTTTTTTTCTTTCAGTTTCTATATATGGTGGATTACATTGATATTTTTCATATATTTAACCACATTTGCATGCCTAGGATGAAGCCTACTTGATCATGTTGAATGATATTTTTGATATGTTCTTGGACTCAGTTTGTGAGTATTTTATCACCAATGTTCATTAGGGAAATTGTTCTGAATTTCCCTTTCTTTGTTGGATCTTTGTATGGTTTAGGTATCAAGGTGACCGTGGCTTCATATATTGAGTATGATAAAGTTCCTTATGTTTCTGTTTCGTGAAATAGTTTGAGGAACATAGGTATTAGCTCTACTTTGAAGGTCTGGTAGAATTCTGTACAAAATTTATCTGGCTCTGGGATTTTTTTCATTGGGAGACTTGATGACTGCTTCTATTTCCTTGGGGGATATTGGACTATTTAATTTATTTACATGATCTTTATTCAAATTTAATAAGTGTAATTTAGCAAGAAAATTATCTGTATCATTTTGATTTTCAAACTTTGTGGCATATTTGAAGTAAGGCCTAATGATTCTTTGGATTTCCATTGGTATCTTTCATGATGTCTCCCTTTTTGTTTCTAATTTTGTTTATTTCAATATGCTTTCTTTGCCTTTTAGTTCATTTGGATAAAGGTTTGTCTCTCTTGATGATTTTCTCAAAGAAACAGCTCTTGATCTCATTGATTTTTTAATTATTCTCTTTGTTTCTAGCTTATTGATTTCAGCCCTGGATTTGATTATTTCAAGACATCTATTCCTCTTGGGTGTGTTTGCTTCTTTTCTTTTCTTTTCTTTTTTTTTTCTTATGGCTTTCAGATATTATGTTAAGTTGCTGGTATGAAATGTCGCCACTTTCTTTTTTTTAATTTTTTATTAATTTATTCCTGTACATCTCAATGGTTATCCCATCCCTTGTATCCTCCCATTCTTCCCTCCCTCCCATTTTCCCCTTATTCCCCTTCCCTATGACTGTTCCTGAGGGGGATTTCCTCCCCCTGTATATGCTGGTGGGAATGAAAACTAGTACAGCCACTCTGGAAATCTATCAAAAAAGTGGGAATAGGGCTTCCTCAAGACCCAGCTATTCCACTCCTTGGAATATACCCAGAAGATGCTCCAGCACACAACAAGAAAATTTGTTCAACCATGTTCATAGCAGCCTTATTCATAATAGCCAGAACATGGAAACAGCCACTTTCTTTTTTAAGGCACTTAGTGCTATGAACTTTCCTCTTAACACTGCTTTCATTGTGTCCCATAGGATTGGGTATGTTGGGCTTTCATTTTCATTGAGTTCTAGGACGTCTTTAATTTTTCTGCTTTCTTTCTTTCTTTTTTGTTTGTTTTTTGTTTTGTTTGTTTGTTTGTTTTTTGGTTTTTGGAGACAGGATTTATCAGCATAGTCCTGGCAGTCCTGGACCCGATTTGTAGACCAGGCTGGGCTCAAACTCATAGTGATCCACCTGCCTCTGCCTCCCAAGTGCAGGGATTAAAGGCGTGTGCCACCACTGCCTGGCATTTCTTATTTCATCCCTGACCCAGTTGTCATTGAATAGGGAGTTGTTCATTTTCCATGTGTATGTAGGCTTTTTGTTATTCCTGTTGTATTGAAGTTCAGCCTTAGTCCTTAGAAGTGTGCTAAGAAACAAGGTATTATTTCAATTTTCTTGTATCTGTTTTGAGACTTGCTTTGTGACCAACTGTATGGTCAAATTTGGAGACGGTTCCCTGAGGTACTGAGAAGAAGGTAGACATATTCTTTTGTGTTTAGGTGAAATGTTCTGTAGATATCTGTTAGGTCCATTGGATTCGTGGCATCTGCTAGTTTCATTATTTCTCCATTTAGTTTCTGTCTCAATGATCTGTCCATTGGAGAAAGTAAGGTGTTGAGGTCACCCACTTTTAACTTGTGGGGTTCAATGTGTGATATAAGCTTTAGTAATGTTTCCTTTATGGATGTGATTGCCCTTGTATTCATGGCATAGATGTTCAAAATTGAGGTGTCATCTTGGTGGAATTTTTCTTTGATAGGGATGAAGTGCCCTTCCTGATCTTTTTTTATTAATTTTAGTTGAAAGTCTATTTATTTAGATATTAGAATGGCTACTCCATTTTGCTTCTTGGGTCCCTTTGCTTGGAAAACCTTTTCCAGCACTGTATTCTCAAGTAATGTCAATCTTTGTGGCTGAAATGTGTTTCTTGTATGCAAAGGAATGATGGGTCTTGTTTACACATCCATTTTGTTAGTCTGGGTCTTTTTATTGGAGAGTTGAGTCCATTGATGTTTAGAGATATTAATGACCAGTGACTTTTAGTTCCTTTTATTTTGATGATGGTTGTGGTGGAGTGTTTGTGTGCTTGTCTTCTTATGGTTGTGCTTTAGTGAAGTTATTTATATCCTGTATTTTGTGGGCTGTAGTTGACCTCCTCAGGTGGGAGTTTTTCTTCTAGTATCTTCCTATATTTGTTTACAGATGTATTCATTTCCTCCATTATCATCTTCATAAGGAAAGAATTGAGGTTATTTTCTTGTGTTTCAGTTGTGTTAGGTTGTCCTCGGCTGACTGCTTTGGGATAACTGGGTTTTTGAGATGCCATATTACTTTGACTTTTGTTGTTTATGTTTTTACACTGGCCTTTAGCCACGTTTCTGTCTCTAGCATTGTGTGGTACTTTCTAGTGTACTTCACTGGCCACTGAGAGCAACTCCTAGTTGACTGGCTATAGACTGAGACTGCCTCACCTGTGGGAATCAGGGAACTCTTCTGTAGATCAGCCAGAGGACCTGAGGTCTGACCTAGGAACTTTCCATGAACCAGCTATTTGACCTGAGGTCAGATCTACCCGTGTTCAAATCGTGGGGTCTCCTCTTGGCAAGGAGACTGAGACACTGGTGTTTTCTGACCCACAGTTCCTTCAGAGACACTGAGAGCATGTGCACTGATGTGTGGCTAGACACTGGAGACCTCACACCTTGGAGTACCCAGAAACTTTCCACACACTATCTGAGTGATCTGGAGTCAGGTCTGCTTGTGTCCCACACCATGAGGTCTTCACTTGGCTGGAAGCTCCAGACTCTGGTGTTTTGTGGCTCACAGATCAGTATGGGACACTGAGTACTCTGTGCTGCACCCCAGTTTGTGGGTAGACACTGAAGACTGTTCACATGCCTGCAGGACCCAGGGACTTTTCTATGGATTTGCTGGGTGTCCAGAGGCCAGACACATGGAAGAAAGGAACACACGGAAGAAAAACGTGATCGAGAAGCATCAGAAAAGAAAGCAAGCATCTCAGAGGTGGCTTTATCTAACAGAATGCAAGAAACGGAAGAACGAATATCGGGACTTGAAGATACAATCACAGAACTGAAAACATCCATCAAGGGAAATTCTAAATCTGAAAAGTGCCTGACACAGAGCATTCAAGAAATCAAGGACACCATGAAAAGACGAAACTTAAGAATAATAGGGATAGAGGAAAGAGAAGGCAACCGACTCCACAGCCCAGAACATATCTTTAATCGAATAATAGGAGATGCATATGAGCATACAAGAGGCATACAGAACACCAAATAGAATAGACCTGAAAAGAAAATCTTCCTGCCACATAATAATAACAACACAAAATATACAGAACAAAGAAAAATATTAAAACTGGCAAGAGAAAAAGGCCGAGTAACATATGAAGACAAACCTATCAGAATTACTCCTGACTTCTCAGCAGAGACCATGAGAGCCAGAAGGGCCTGGACAGAGGTTCTGCAAACCCTAAGAGAACACAGATACCAGGCAAGATTACTATACCCAGCAAAATTATCAATAACCATTGACGGAGAAAACAAGATATTCCATGATAAAAACAAATTCAAACAGTACCTAACCACAAATCTGGCTTTACAGAAGTTACTAGAAGGAAAACTCCACCCCAGTGGGTCAAACTACAACCAAAACTACATAGGAAATAGGTAACCATACTATCGTAAAATCACAACCTCACAAAATCTCGACTATTACAAATTCCAAAAATGAAGGGACTTAGCAATCACTGGTCATTAATATCTCTCAACGTCAATGGTCTCAATTCTCCAATAAAGAGACACAGACTAACTGAGTAGATGCATAAACATGACCCAACATTCTTCTGCATTCAAGAAACACATCTCAACCACAAGGACAGACATTGCCTCAGAGTAAAAGGCTAGGGAAAAATATTCCAAGCAAATGGTCACAAGAAACAAGCTGGGGTAGCCATTCTAATATCTAATAAAATAGACTTTCAACCAAAATTAAACAAAAGGTATGAGGACGGACACTTCGTACTCGTCAAAGGTAAAGTCAATCAAGAAAACATCACGATTTTGAACATCTATGCTCCTAATACAAGGGCTCCCACATTTGTAAAAGAGTTATTAACAAAGATTGCCCCATTCATTTATACCCACACATTAATAGTGTAAGACTTCAACACCCCACTTTCACTCAAGGATAGGTCTTTGAATCAAAAACTAAGCCAGGAAATAACTTCATTAACGAATGTCATGAATCATATGGATCTAACAGATATCTACAGAACTTTCCACCCAAATGCAAAGGAGTATACCTTTTTCTCAGCACCCCATGGAACATTCTCTAAAATTGATCACATAGTTGGTCACAAAGCAAACCTCAACAGATACAAGAAGATTGAAATAATACCTTGTATCTTGTCAAATCACCATGGTCTAAGGCTGGACTTCAACAGCAACAGAAATAACAAAAAGCATACTAACACGTGGAAACTAAACAACTTTCTATTTAATGACACATGGGTCACGGAAGAAATAAGGGAAGAAATAAAAGACTTCCTGAAATTCAATGAAAATGATGGAACAACATACCCAAATTTGTGGGACACATTGAAAGCAGTGCTAAGAGGAAAATTCATAGCGCTAAGTGCCTTTAAAAAGAAAATGGAAACATCCCACATAAACAACTTAACAACACATCTGGAAGCTTTAGAAAAAAAAGAAGCAGAAACACCCAAGAGTAGAAGACGCTTAGAAATAATCAAACTCAGGGCTGAAATCAATGAATTAGAAACAAAGAGAACAATCCAAATAATCAACAAACCAAGAGCTGGTTCTTTGAGAAAATAAACAAGATAGACAAACCGTTAGCCAATCTAACTAAAAGACAAAGAAACACAATCCAAATAAACAAAATCAGAAATGAAAAGGGAGACATAACAACAGACACCGAAGAAATACAAAAAATCATAAGAACCTACTTTAAAGGCATTTATGCCACAAAACTTGAAAATCTAAGGGAAATGGACAATTTCCTCAACCGATTCCATTTGCCAAAATTGAATCAAGACCAGATAAACAAATTAAATAGCCCTATTTTGCCTATAGAAATAGAAGCAACCATTGATAGTCTCCCAACTAAAAAAACCCCAGGGCCAGATGCTTTCAGCGCAGAATTCTACCAGTCCTTCAAAGAGGAGCTAATACCGATACTATTCAAGCTATTCCAAAAGATAGAAATGTATGGAATATTACCAAATTCATTCTATGAGGCCACAGTCACATTGATACCTAAACCGCACAAAGACCCAACAAAAAAAGAGAATTTCAGACCAATTTCTCTTATGAACATTGATGCAAAGATACTCAACAAAATTCTTGCAAAGCGAATACAACAGCATATCAAAGACATCATTCACCATGACCAGGTAGGATTCATTCCAGGCATGCAGGGATGGTTTAACATACGGAAATCCATCAATGTAATCCACCATATAAACAAACTGAAAGAGAAAAACCACATGATCATCTCTTTAGATGCAGAAAAAGCATTTGACAAAATCCAACACCCATTTATGTTTAAAGTTCTGAAGAGAGCGGGAATACAAGGCACTTATCTAAACATAATAAAGGCTATATACAGCAAACCAATAGCCAACATTAAATTAAATGAGAGATACTCAAGAAAATCCCTCTAAAATCGGGGACCAAACAAGGCTGCCCACTTTCCCCGTATCTCTTCAATATAGTTCTTGAAGTTCTAGCCAGAGCAATAAGGCATCAAAAGGAAATCAGGGGAATCCAAATGGGAAAGGAAGAAGTCAAATTATCCCTATTTGCAGATGATATGATAGTGTATATAAGTGACCCCCAAAATTCCACCAGAGAACTCCTACAGCTGATAAACACCTTCAGCAAATTGGCAGAATACAAAATAAACTTTAAAAAGCCAGTAGCTTTCCTATATACAACTGACAAACAGGCAGAGGAAGAAATTAAGAAAATTACTCTCTTCACGTTAGACACAAGCAATATAAAATATCTAGGATAACCCTAACTAAGCAAGTGAAGGACCTATTTGAAAAAAACTTTAAATCTCTGAAGAAAGAGATTGAAAATGACATCAGAAGATGGTGGGATCTACCTTGTTCGTGGATCGGGAGAATTAACATAGTAAAAATGGTCATCTTACCAAAAGCAATCTACAGATTCAATGCAATCGCTATCAGAATACCTACAAAATTTTGAAGATATTGAAAGAACAATTCTCAACTTCATATGGAGAAACAAAAAGCCCAGAATAGCAAAAACAATCCTATGCAATAAAAGATCCTCTGGAGGAATCTCCATACCTGATCTCAAGCTGTACTATAGAGCAACAGTAATTAAAACAGCATGGTGCTGGCACAGCAATAGGCTGGTGGATCAATGGAATTGAACTGAAGACCCAGAGATGAATCCACACACATTTGGTCACTTGATTTTTGACAAAAAAGCCAAATCCACTCAATAAAAAAACGACAGCATCTTCAACAAATGGTGCTGGTCTAACTGGATGTCTACATGCAGAAAAATGCAATTAGACCCTTATTTGTCACCATGCACAAAACTCAAGTCCAAGTGGATTAAAAACCTCAACGTAAAACCAGAGACATTAATCCAGTTAGAGGAAAAAGTGGAGAAGAGTCTGGAACACATAGGCACAGGAGACAACTTCCTGAACAGAACACCAACAGCCCAGGCCTTAACGTCAACAATTAATAAATGGGACTTCATGAGGCTGAGAAGTTTCTGTAAGGCAGGTGACACTGTCAAGAGAACAAAGCGACAGCCTACAGACTGGGAAAGGATCTTCACCAACCCTTCATCTGACAAAGGTCTAATATCCAAAATATATAAAGAACTCAAGAAATTAAACACCACCAAACCAAATAACCCAATAGAGAAATGGGGCTCAGAACTAAACAGAGAATTCTCAACAGAAGAATATCAAATGGCTGAGAAACACTTAAAGAAATGCTCAACCTCCTTAGTCATCAGAGAAATGCAAATCAAAACGACACTGAGATTCCATCTTACACCCATCAGAATGGCTAAGATCAATAACTCAACTGACACCACATGCTGGCGAGGATGTGGAGAAAGAGGAACACTCCTTCATTGCTGGTGGGAATGCAAACTAGTACAACCACTTTGGAAATCTATCTGGCGCTTTCTCAGAAAAATGGGAATAGTGCTTCCTCAAGACCCAGCTATTCCACTCCTTGGAATATACCCAGAAGATGCACTACCACACAACAGGGACATATGCTCAACCATGTTCATAGCTGCCTTAATCATAATAGCCAGAACATGGAAACAGCCTACATGTCCCTCAGTAGAAGAATGGATAAAGAAACTGTGGTACATTTACACTATGGAATACTACTCAGCTAAATTAGTGGACAAATGGATTGAAGTAGAAATTATCATAATGAGTGAGTTCACCCAGAAGCAAAAAGAGTTAAATGGTATATACTCCACCGTTAAGTGGAGAAGGAGATCTGACTTTCACACAAACTCTGATGCCCCATATTTGACCATGTCCCTTGGATGGGGACACCTGGTGGCACTCAGAGGAAAGATAATAGGTCACCAAGAAGAGACTCGATACCCTATGAGCATATACAGGGGGAGGAGGTCCCCCTCAGTCACAGACATCGGGGAGGGGAATAGGGGGTAAGCGGGAGGGAGGTAGGAATGGGAGGATACAAGGGATGGGCTAACAACTGAGATGTAATATGAATAAATTAATAATAAAAAGGAAAAAAGATGGCAATATGAAAAAAAATAATTTTAGTATGTTTTAATTGAAATAGAATCACACCAGTTTCTCCTTTCCGCTTTCTCCCCCAAGCCCTTCATATAAACATATACTGATTAGTCGGTTTCTATTGTATTTATGGTTTCACAACTGACCCATTTGCACTGGACTATCAACAAGGGAGGATTATCCTCGGAAAAGGTTATTTCTCCTTCTTTCAGTCAATAGTTGCCTATAGTTCTTTGTCTGCTGGTGGGACTTTCTGAGATTTAACCTTTCCATGTTAATATGTTCATTGATATGGGCATTCTTCTGGTCTTCTTTATGCAGCCATTTCTAGGAGAGACTGTTTCACAGTGGACTTTCTGGTATTCTGGCTCTTACAAGCTTGTCATCCCTTCTCCTGCACTGTTCCCTTATCCACAGATGGAGGTAGGAGCCATGGTATAGATATGTCTGGGGATCTTGGCATTATGCCCAGATGTGGTTTTCTGTGCTTGCCTCCATTCACTCTAAAGAGAGGTTTCTTTGAAGAGAGGCGGTAGCTACACTTGTCCAGGAAAGGTGCCTCACACAGAAAGGATTTGTGAGCCTTGGTTCTTGAACTAGGCTTGAGGGTTTGTAAATATACGAGAGTTGGGAGCTCTGTTATTTTTTAAAACATTGAAAACTTAATAATTGAATTATATATACAATGCATTTCAATCTATTGTTTTTATAATTATCATACTTTAATTTATACCTTCTGACAATGAATGTTTCTTTAAGTCAAAATATCCAGGATATTAAAATGTTTTAGATACATCTTGTTTATTTCTTGCCTCTAACCATGAATTAACCATTTTTTTCAAGAGACTTAGTTCTTTTTATGACATATCACAAAACTAAAATCAGAGTACCAAGGCTGCTCACTGCTAATAGATTCACCATTACCTTTGGGCCATCTCAGTAGACTAACAAAGGGAAACTGCATGTAAAGGTAAAATAATTCTTGTTTTTATACTGACATTTTTATTTCAGATTCAGGAATATGCACTTAATCTCTTATGTATTTCGTTTGTATCTCTTTTTTTTTTTTCAACAGAGAATCTTGTCTCTTTCACTGAAATGGAGATAATAATGTTTCTCAAGAACCCTGTTTTGTCCTTTTGTAGGTGATGACCCCATTTAGAACACATGACCTGGAAGATTATGCAATTTCTAACTTACTTTTTCCATATAAGATGCATTAATATCAGGCATAGTAGTACCTTTAGTATCAGAATTAGGGTGACAGAGACAGGTGAATCTCTGTGAATTCAAGTCCATCTGGGTCTACATTAATAAAATCCAGTCTCAAAAAAAGATAATCTTTCAAGCTCCTATCCCCTAAATGAAGAACTACAGGTAATTAATAGCTACTATAAGAGAAAGACTCAGTCTTCTCCAGATACGAGCCTCCTGGTCAGTTATCCAATCTCAAGGGGAAGAGCAGCAACTACTATTAACTATAAACTATTGCTCCAGCTCCCTTTTTTGAAATGGTTCTCGTGGCTATTTCAACTTCACAGGTCCTCTTCTGTTACCTTTGTGCAATTTTACGCAATATTGAAACTTGCTTCAGAGATTCCAAATGTGTACGTTTCTTTAATTTTAATGTTAGCTTTTCCTTTCCATTTTCTTTGTTATTTATTTCTAACATAATTTTAATCCTACTCAACTGTTAAGAATTATTTTCAATATAGGACTCCATCCGAGAAGGTGTCTCCTTGTGAACTCCAGTTCCTATAGATTCATATCCCCGTTCTCTCTGTCTCTCTGTCTCTCTCTGTCTCTCTGTCTCTGTCTCTGTCTCTCTGTCTCTGTCTCTCTCTCTGTCTCTCTCTCTCCTTCTTTCCAATCTTCCTTCCAGTGTGTGTGTGTGTGTGTGTGTGTGTGTGTGTGTGTGTGTGTGTGTGTGTGTCTAACCTAGGACATTATGCATACTGGTCAAATACTCTTACCACCGAACTAAATCTGCATCCTCACCTTAGATCTTCTTCATATAAACTCCAATAATTTGTTATTTTAAATTCATCTATTAAATTTGATATTTTGAATACATTTTTCCTTATATCATATTTCTCTTTATCTTAAGCATATTCATCAGTTTTGTGTAATTCTATTAAGTTTAAAATGCCCTAAGTTTGTATCATCTCTGCTAATGCCTATTGAGGTTATATCCAGATTTTCATGATAATAAATAACATATATTGCTTTCCTTCTCCTGAGTTATAGCTTAAAAACAAGTGCCCAAGTATGAGATTATTTAGTAAAAAGGTATGAACATTTTTATGGCTCATGATAAAAACTGCCAGATTGTTCATCAAATTGACTGAAGTCATTTATAATGCCACCATAAATGTATAAATGTTTCAATTTCCCCAAAAGTCTCACCACCGGTTATAATATTGTTCCTTTATTGTTGCTAATTTTAGAGGTACAATGTGACATCTCATCATTATTTTAACTTTCACTTCATTTATTGTTGGCAAGAATGCACCATTTCCAATGTTAATATACTAATGGTGTTTCAGCTTATGTAATCATTCTTCATATTCTTCAATCACCACCCAGGAAACTTATGTAAACTTCTACAAACTCTCAATATGTCTTAAAGTACATCTAGATTCCTATATATTAAATACAATTCTCTATTTTGTCAACTAAATGCTCTCCTGACTTTTCTGCATTTTAGTTGTATTGATTTATTATATAACACTACTTTTTTTGTAATGTAGTTTTCATCTTAATCAAATATTTCCTCCACGGATTGAATAAGTGTTCTATTTTCTCCTGGCTTTTTAATATCTAGTAATACTTTTAGTAGATATTTTTATTAATATAAAAATTATATACATGTGTGTTAAGTGTATACTATATGTATGCAAGTGTCTATAGAAGGCAGAAGATAATTTTGGGTTCTCTGGAGCTAGATTTCCAACCAGTTGTGAGCAACCAATGTGACTGCTAGAAATTCAGATCCCCTGGAAGAACAGGAAGGACTCTTAAGTTCTTAGTCCATCTCTCCATCCTTAAGCCTCTTAATATTTTAGAGTTTATTTTACTTTGTTTTACTTTTTAGCTAGTTGTGTATATTGTATATGTGCAAGGAGTTGTGTGCACATTCATCGGGTTACCCATGGAGGACAAAGGCAGATCCCCTAAAGATGGAGTAACAGAAGTTTGTGGCTCACAACCTTCTGTGCTAGGAATCAAACTCAGGGGAATAGATGTTGGGAATAGAACTCAGGTCCTCTAGAAGTGCAGCATAGCATGGGTTCTTAATCTCTGAGCCATCTCTCCAGCCCCATTTTACACTTTATTTTTGGCTATTGATGATATAGTGCATGGGTATAAACTTATATTAAGTTTTATGTACAATAATGTCAATATATTGTAATATCTTTATGGTGACTCATTTTGTGTTGCCTTGTGTAATTTAGCTGGACACATAATGGGCTCTCATATACATTGAGTAGAGTATGACGTCTTGTTTTTCTGAGGGAACTCAACAAGATTCAAGCAGACTATATTATTTGGTTGCTTTTTGAGAACAAAATCAAAATCCCTGTTATTTTACCTAGTGCCCAGACAGTAGTCATCTCTTGAGAAGTACTCAAGCAGCCTTTCATTACCCCTCCTTCCCTCCTTCCTTTTAATATAAAGAGCCTTTGACTTTATTTTTATGGAGACATAACAAAAGCCATGGGCTCTTTTGTGGTTTATGGATAGAAAGTTGGGAGGAATAGAGAGAACTAACATGTATCTACAGGCTTTTTCTTAGAAATCTCTCTTGCTCATACCTTCCTTGTTCTCTATTACCCAACTGTTCTCTGACAAAAACAAGTAAATGACATTGACTAGAAAAAAAGAACATTTTGAAGAGTTTGGAGTAACAACCATATTCCCATTCATTCCTTACATTATGCAGGATATGTGTTTGAGTGCAAAATGAGTCACTGTAAAGTGAGTTGTGTCTCGTTGGTGGGCAGAACTCTAACAGTTCTTCTCCTTATGGTATCGCAGGCATGTAACTCTATAAACCAAAGTTTGATAGAGCAAAAACATCAGGCATTTTTGAAAATCACTTCTGAGTTTAATTTTTAATTATGATTACATGTTCCTGAGGCTCTATATGTCTTAGTAGCTGAATATTTAAGAAGTAAAAGAGGAAAGGATGAATGTAAGAATGCTTGAGGTTTTACAAGGTACCCAAAGATAATCTTGTACTTGCCTGTAACATCACAGTACTATAATTCCCCAAAGTGAGGTACACAATTCTCTGATTATGTTTTATAATTTCAGAGGGTTCTTTCTTTTATTAGGTTTTCTTAAAGTAAGTCCGTCTGTAGAGGACACAACTTGCCAGATCTTCTGGTATGCCAAAAAGTGTAGACAGATATAAAGACGGCCATCAATAATTTTTGAATTAAATTAAGTCTTCATGGAAAAATTTGCACAAGAAGGGCTCTGTGCATTTGCCAATCTTTGCTCTGTAGTTTAACTAAGCTGCCACACTTCTGAGCTTAGGTACCAATAAGATGAATGATCCAGAAACTGCTTAGGAGGCAAATTTCAGTCTTTAGCTATCCATGCTAGCACTCTGGAGACAAACATTCCTACTAGTCATTGGGCATGCAATTAAAGCAAAGAACAGCTGTGTGGACATAGTGTCATACCTTATAGAAGAAATATCCAGAGAAATTTTCAGCAGGAGAATCCCAATTTTCTAAACTCTTACTGTGAGTCGGACACTGTTTTAGAGACCTTAAAACATTCCTTCCATTGTTCACAAAACCTTGGAGTGGTGGGAATGTGTTAAAAGATTAGGGAACTGAGGTTCAGAGGGGTTTGGAAACTATCCAGGTTCATATAAATTATAGATGATGCAGCTAGAACTGGGACCAAGGTATGTCTTACTCTAAGTCTCTACTTCCAACCAACTAAATCTCAATGGAACACAAGCAATTTAGCAAAGGTAAGGCTGAGATACAGCCAAGATTAGGAGATGCTGGTGCTCAGTCTTCTTGTTAGCCTTCTGTTTACCTATAACAGTGATACAGTGGAATGGCCGGGAGGGTGCAGTAGGCAAAAAGAAAGGCAGCAAAATAGTGAGCAATGATAAGTTTGCCTGTGGTCATCTTCATGACCTGAGAAGCAAGAATGCCCTTATCTCTTGGTGGCATTTGAAGGCCAATTCTCTTAAGTGGAATTACAATAGTATACAAGAAAAATTGAAAACACATGTGCCTTACACCTATGGTAAGATGCCATTTGTCCTAGTCCAAGTGTTCCAGTCTCCTACTTGTGTCTCTGATGGGGGGACACCTTTGTCATCATGTCTTTTTTGATACCTTCCCCTTAATCTCATCTTGACACCAGCAAGGTTATTTCATGGTCAGATCTAAATGTATTTCAGTTTTTAAATTATGTATGTATGTATATATGTATATGTATACATATATTTGTGTGAAGGCTATGTTCCCATAAGTGCAATTGCCCCTTGAGCTCAGATGGAGGCATTGGGTCCCTTGAAATTACAGACAACTGTGAGCCAGCCACCAGTCTTTGAGACTGCTAACCCAACCTTGGTCCTCCGTAAGAATGCTAAGCCCTCTTAAGCACTGGACCATCTCTCTAGTCCCACATATTTTTAATTTTGATTGTGGTTAAATGTCTGCTCTAACCATTTAAATATACAACAATGTTATGTATTTCATATTATTGTGGAACAGATCTCTACAGACCTTTCATTTGTTGAAACAAAAGCTCTAAATCCACTAAACTACTGTCCTTGTCCCTATTCTTCCATCCCCTGACTCCCACCATTCTACTGTCTTTGCCTGTGAGAATGAATGCTTTAGGTACATTATATAAATGAACTCATACATTGTTTGTCTTTTTGTTATTGGCTTATTCCACTCAACAGACTGTTTTCTTGTTTTACTCACATTATGACATAGGTCATCATTTCCTTGCTTTTAAAGTTTGGCTACTATTTCATTGTTTGTATCTGTTGCATTCCTTTCTCAGTTAATCTGCATTTGAATATTTGGATATTTCTATTGTTTGGCTGTCTTGACAAATTCTATGAACATGGGTGTACAAGTGTATATCTCATCCCCTGCTTTCAGTTCTTCTGGGCATAATAACTAGACGGTGATAGTTTGATTTTGACTTTTTGAGGAATTACTATACTGAATTCCATAATGTACTGTGTTGCATTCCACCAACAGTGCATGAGAATTCCAACTTCTCCATCTTCCTGTAAACACTTAAAAATCTCCGGGATTTTTTTTTCTTTGTATACAAACCATTCAAGCATATATGCAGTGGTAGTTCACTGCACTTGCCTGCTTACATTTCCCTAATGGTCAACAATCAACAATGCTAAGCTACTTGTCATATATGTCTTAGCCAGTTATATATCTTTGAAGAGATGTCTACTTAAGTCTGTTTTCCTGGATTTTATAAAGAATATTTTGTTATTCTGTTACATGTGTTTTTCACTGGATATTAGCTCTGTCTCAAAAAACATGATTTGCAAATTTCTTCTCCTATCCATATTTTGTCTTTCACTCTCTTCCATTCTTTGTGGCATGGGTTTAATTTTTATTATTTCCTTTATTTTTATATTATAGTTACATCATTTACCCCATCACTTTCCTCTCTCCAAATATTCCTATATACCCATATTTGCTAGGTTTTTTTTTTCATTTTTAAAGTTCTTTTTAGCAAAGTCTCTCTATGCACTTTATATCTCAGATATTCCAACGTGTGATTCCCCCTGCTGCAGTTCCCAAAGTACTAGGATTGCAAATGTTTCCCATCACTCCTGGTTCAGGCCTTCAGCTTGATATAATACAATGTATCTATTTTTATCTTTGTTATCTTGGCTTTTACTGTTACATCCAAGAAACCATTGCCAAATTAAATGTCATAAAATAGTTTCCCTCTATTTTCTTCTACAAGTTTTGTACTTTAGGCCATAGATTTAGATCTATTTTGAGTTAATATTTTCATATGTGATCAGGTTCAACTTTATTTTTTTCAGAGGGTCATTCTATTTTTTGCAACATCATCTTTTGAACACAGTAATTTTTTCATAGCTTCTTTTCAAGTGTGTGCCAAAATCAAGAATGGTGGGTCTGGCTTATACAATACTGCTGCGGATGTTATGCGATATCACACAAAACTAAAGACAGAACAACCGTATTATCTAACTCTACCACTCATTCCTGAGTATTTACTTTAAAGGCTTCAAGTCAACATATCACAGAGCTATTTGCACAACAGTGATTGTTGCAATGTTATTCACTTAGCAAAGTTATGGAATCAAGTATCCGTCAACAGAGTAATGAGTGCCAAAAATTTTGTATATACACACAAAAATTTTTGAGCATAAAAGTGAAGTAATGACACTTTCAGGAAAATCAATGCACCTGGAGACAATTATATTAAGTGAATTAAGTTAGTTTCAGAGAATCAAAGATCATATGTTTTCTTGCATTTGTTGATATTTTGTAGGTACGTAAAATCGCATATATACTTAGAAGTGGAAGTGAAACTATTCAGGGCTAATGTGGGACTAATGTGAGAGAAGGAAGAGAAAACAAAGTAGCAGGGTTGGTGAGATATGCTCAAAGGAAATTATATACTTGCATAAAAATGGTCTCATATAATCCAATATAGTAAAAAGAATGCCAGCTTCCAGGCAAGACCCCAAGTGGAGGAATTAGGACACCAGCCTTGCCACAAAATCTCTGACCTACAGTTTGTCATAGCTGCATGATATGCTGGGACTACAGCCTAGCATAATCATCATCAGATACTAGAGAAACTTTATCCTGCAACTGATAGAAGCATTTACAGAGACTCTCAACAAGATATTAAGAGGAGCTTGTGGAATCCTATGGATTGTAGAAGCCAAATAGATCAATGACATCACAAGAACACATCCCACAGAATCAACTAAACTGGGCTCATATGGCCTCACAGAGACTGAACCACTTGTATGGGTCTGATCTAAGTCCTCTGCATATATGTTATGGCTGAGTAGCTTGGCATTCTTGTGGGGATTCTAACAGTGGGAGCAGAGCTATCCCTGACTCCTTTGCTTACTCATGGAACCCTTTTCCTTCTACTGGGTTACCTTCTCCAGCCATGACATTATGTTATGTGCCTGATCTTATTGTAGGTTGTTGTACCATATTTGGTTGATTTCCCTGGAAGGCCAGTTCTTTTCTGAGGGGAGGTGAAGGGATGGGTCTGTGAAAAGGGGGAAGTGGTGGAAAGAGAGACTGGGGGAGGTGGATGTAATGTATTAAAGAAGAATTTTTTAAAACTCCAATCAATAAAAATAAAAAGAATGTCTATGCCTTACACATTCAAAAGCACATAAAACCCTCTGTATAAAGGTTGAAATTGCCTGCAAAGTTAATCAAGAAACTTCTGGATGCTATGGGGGTATTGAGAGTGCTTATTGTTGTCAGCGTACTGGAAATATGCCATTACTGTTCTACCTTTCTTTCCTTCTATTTTTATTTTTAAAAAATCATCCAAAACAGATACCTGTTCAAGAAGCTCTCAGTATACTTCCCCAAAATATTGCCACCCACCACCTCATTGTCCTGTACTCCTTTAGCTCTGTGAGTTTAAATTATTGAGTAAAATATTTTGAAACTCTTAATTCCTTTCAGATGAAATTTTAGATAAGGTATATACACTTGTTATAGTATGTCAGTCATGAAGGCCATTCCACATGAGTCAGCATATCTGAAGGAATCATTATACGTTAATGTATGAGATATTTAGGCTCACTTTAGTCATGATCATTCATATATATATATACGAAACTGATACATGGAGCCAAGAAAAATGCCCTCATACTTTACCTTGTGAATTACTGGGCACCTTCTTCCATTTCTGTTTTTCTATGCCAGGTTTTTAAACCTTTTGAAGGGCATAATTCTTTTTCAGTGAGATCTTAAGCAGAATCTTAAAAGATGACTAGATAAAATCATAGCTTCTCTGCCTTAGCAGGTGGAAGGGATCTGACTGATATTTTTCTCCCACTTCTCCACCATCTGTGTTAGTATCAGAGGTCTGTCTTCAAAGTCATAAAGCTCCATATGACACAGTTTGCTTCATCCTATTTCCATAGTAGAACCAAAGCTATCCATGTTTTTCTCCCTTGTTTTCAGTTTTAGCCTCAAACCTTCTTAATCTAATCAATGGTGTTGAATGTTTACAAAATTTTTACTTAAGCATCCATATGGCTTGGCAGGTGTAAATATCCCTACAGGGTAAAAGAGTGATTTATCAGGTCACGGTGATTGGCTGGAAATTCACTCTACAGTTTTCTTAATCTACTTACCATGACTCTGAATTAATCATGCATGTTTATGCTCTTTAAAAATCTCCTAAGCCTAACATAACTTTTCTAGTTTCCCACTACCACAAATTCCATTCTGAACTCCTCCAGGCATGCCCAGGCCAAGCTAGGAGCTGTGCCCATATGCCCTCTTATTGAATCTGATCCAACATCGACTTTTCCCTGTGCATCCAATCCTCCACTCTGACACTCTCCCTCTGAGCCCAGACCCAGGCAGGAGCCATATCTGTGTTCTTTCTTCCCTATTCTAACACAGGATCTTCACCCATGTATCCCGACAAGCAGCACTTAAAGTTCTAGGCTAGAGCCACATACTTGAGTTCTCTTGGTCCAAGCTCAGCAGAAATCCATATCTTCATGCTCCCTTGTTGAATCTGACCCAACTCACTGGATCTGTTCTGCCCTTCAGGCCAAGCCCAATTGGGAGCCACATCCACATGCTTTTTTTCAAAAAGTCTTCATAGTCCCTGGCCCCACAATGCCTTGCAATACTCAACCTCAGCTGGTAACTGCACCTAGGGACTTTCTTAGATTTCACTCAAGCAATCTGTCTTGACATTTAAGACCCCAGTACCACATGATTTACCACTGAATTGTGATCATCTCAGTCTTTTCAATCAATAATCAATGGTTAGTATCTGAAAACTCTACCTACCTAATATTAAATCAACTAAGGTCTGGCAACAGCAAGAACATAACCAAACTTTTATTCTATGTATTCAGGCTAGCCTCTGATCGAGGAAACACGAATTAAATGAATCCACATGCCTAGGTACCACTGAAAAACCATGATGCTATATCACTCCAAAAGATGACTGGTCATATAGGAATATACTCTAATAGGAATTATCTAGATGAAACTCAGGAAACTGAATTTAAGAATAAAATTATGAACATGATCAATAAATAAGGAATTCAAAATGGATACAAGCAAACATCTGAGTGAACTTACAAAGGAAAGAAATTTCTATAGATGTCAAAGAACACATAAAGGGCTAAGTGAAATTACAAAAACAATGTAAGATTTGAAAATTGGATGCAATAAAGAAATACAAATACTAAAGAAAACTCAAAACCAGGTGAAAAAAGAACTGAAAAATTGAAAGACCCAATTAGAAGGCTTGGGGAAAACCTTTTGTAATAGACTGCATCAAATAGAAGATGTAATATTGGGACTTGAAGATAAAATAGAGGAAATGTATTGTTAAATCAAAGAAAATTCTACTTAAAAATGAATATACAGGAACTTTGGAATAGTATGAGAAGATCAAATCTATGCAGTATAGGCATAGAAGAAAATGAAGGCTCCCAGGTCAATGGCATAGACCAATCTTCAAAATGATCATAGAAGAAAATATCCCCAAACTAAAAAACCGCATGCCCACAGAGATACAACTATTATACACAGATCTTGAGATCCCCAAAGATCACTCAGGAGACACTTCCAATGCAAGTACACAGGGTTGTTTATTCAAGCCCAGGCAAGGACTCCCACCTTCAACAACACAGCAGATTGGGAATGAGAGCCCCCCTCCCCGACCCAACCGCATCCCCAAGCTTAGAAAATGTGTGATTTTTATAGGTTTTAGACAAAAAAATGGGTTTTACACCATATAATTGGATGACATTTGAACAGATAGACGTGTCTGTCCCTGATTGGCTGTTGCTATGTGCCAGACCATTTGTAATCAGTTTGACCAGCAGAAACTATATTTGGACTCTGGGTGCTTTCCCAAGCCGAGTTGATTGGCTGTTAGTAGGTGAGCACCTAAATAATGTAAGGTCAGGTTCATTTGTGGTTGAAATAACCTAGTACAGGAACTTTTTCCCAGACCTAGAGGTATAAACTATTTTTTTTCCTTAGAACATAAACATTACCTCTTAGTCAGATTGACCTCATCCAGGGAGTTCTTTCTGAGCTACAGTTGGAGATCTTTGTTATACAATGGAGTCTGGTAGCCCTTTAACAGAGAACAGAGTTGGTCAGACTCCACATCCCCTTAAAAATGGAGGTTCCTTTTCAGAAAAGGGGATACACAGTCTTTACACAACAAATGTTTAACAAATATACAGGACAAAAAAATCTCGAAGGTCCATTATAGTTAAAATATTAAAACAGAACAAAAGGTTACAGTCACATATAAAGGCAAATATAACAGAATAACAATTGACTTCTCAATGGGAATTTTAAATGCTTAAAAAAAAAAAAAAAAAAAAAAAAACCTGGATCAATGTACTACAGATTCCTAAAGACAACAGATGTCAAACCAGTCTGCTTTACTCAGAAAAAAATATCCACCATAGTTGAGAGAGAAAAATTTTTCATCATCAAAGCAGGTTAAAAGAATTCTTATCAACCAAATCAGATTTACAGAGAATACTGGAAGCAACACTTGCAATACAGAGAGACATAAGCATGACCAAGAGGTTATAGAAAGAAAACAAATGAAGCTATAATTACTGAAACAGAAAGTGGGACTAAGAACACATACCCAAAAAAAAGGACAAAATGGTCAATCCAAGATGGAGGAGCTGATCATACATGGTATCTGAACAGCAAGAGAGCAGTGATTGCAGAGCGACAGACAGGCCTTGCTGTGGACCCCAAAATGCCAATGTCTGTGTTTCCCAGGTAAGAGGAGAGCCCACAGTGAGGGAAACCTCAGGTCCAACCTCAGGTCACCTGCCTAATACCAGGAAATTATCCCAGGTTCCTGCCTGAGCATGATCTCAGCCTCTGGCCACGTATATACTCTCACCAACCCCTGAATACCTACCAGGTACCTGAGCTTCAATCTCAGGATTTCTAATGCCCAGGATCCACAGAAACAGCCCTAGCTGCTGCTTCAAAGCTCAACCTGTCTACTTAAGGAGACCAACCAGGCATCTGAGCTCACAGGTTTCACAAAATGACTACACCAGTGAGCAGTGTCTGAGCACAGTGTCTGGACAACTGGAACTCATTAACCTTATAACAAGAAAGCCAGTAGTGGGACAACTGACTGTGGAACTACCCCTGATGGACTCTGGGACTACCCCTGATGAAAGGAGGGCTCCCAGCCTCCTGAGGAACCTAGTGGGTCCTCAGAATCATATATCTGAGGAAAGCCACAGGCAATTCCCTCAGACTCAACCTGCCAGTCTTAGACCATATCCACCAATCCAAGAAGGGCTATTGCAGGAACATCCAGCTTCTTTCCCAGGGCTGAGCCCAGCTAGGACAAAGTCTGACCACAGTATATGGGCAGTTGGGACTCATTAACTTTGGAAAGCCAGTAGCGGGGCGATCGACTCTGGGACTGCTCCTGAGGAGCCCAGTCAGCCCAGTCAACCCACTTGGCCCAGTCGGCCCTAAGAATCATACACCAGAGGAGACCGAGTGCCACAGGCAATTCCCTGAAAACCATCCACTAGTCAGAGACCACATCCACAAATCCAAGGAGGGCTCCAGCAGGAACATCCGGCTCCCTTCCCAGGACTCTCCCATGCTTGTGAGAACTCCAGCAGGTACCAGGAACTACCAGTCAATGCCAGAGTGCTCTCCAGGGTTTGAGCCATTCCTCCACCATGACCATCTGAGACTCCATTTAGTCTGATGAAGAACCACTGCTGGGCACCCAGAGATTGACTTCCAGCCAAGACAGTCAAGGCAGCAATGGCAAAGCCGCCTTGGCAGCCTCTGAAGCCTGCTTGATATTAACCACCAGTGACACACCACCAAACCTGCATCTCACCAGACCTGCTTGCCAGCTTCTTTCAAATGTCCACCTGCTTCCTCTTATAAAATAGACTTTCAACCAAAATTAATCAAAAGAGATGAGGAAGGACACTTCATATTCATCAAAGAGAAATACTACAAAGATTATATCTCAATTCTGAGCATCTATTCCCCAAATGCAAGGGCACCCACATTTGTAAAAGAAACATTAAAAAAGCTTAAGCCACACATTGATCCCCACACATTAATAGTGGGAGACTTCAACACCCTACTCTCACCAAAGAGTAGGTCAATGAAACAGAAACTAAACAGAGAAATAATGATACCAACAGATGTCATAAATCAAATGGAACTAACAGATATCTACAGAACTTTTCACCCAAACACAAAAGAATGTACCTTCTTCTCAGCACTTCATGGAACCTTTTCTAAATTTGATAATACAGTAGATCACAAAGAAAGCAAGAAATTAAACACCACCAAACCGAATAACCCAATTGAGAAATGGGGCTTGGAACTAAACAGAGAATTCTCAACAGAGGAATATCTAATGGCTGAGAAACACTTAAAGAAATGCTCAACCTCCTTAGTCATCAGGGAAATGCAAATCAAAACAACTCTGAGATTCCATCTTACACCCATCAAAATGGCTAAGATCAAAAATTCAAGCGACACCACATGCTGGCGAGGATGTGGGGAGAGAGGAACACTCCTTCATTGCTGGTGGGAATGCAAACTAGTACAGCCACTTTGGAAATCTATCTGGTGCTATCTCAGAAAAATGAGAATAAGGCTTCCTCAAGACCCAGCTATTCCACTCCTTGGAATACACCCAGAAGATGCTCCAGCACACAACAAGGGCATTTGCTCAACCATGTTCATAGCAGCCTTATTCATAATAGCCAGAACATGGAAACAGCCTAAATGTCCCTCAATAGAAGAGTGGATAAAGAAACTGTGGTACATATACACTATGGAATACTACTCAGCTATTAAAAACAAGGAATTCCCGAAATTTGTGGATAAATGGATTGAGCTAGAAATGATCATAATGAGTGAGTTAACCCAGAAGCAGAAAGAATCAAATGGTATATACTCACTTATATCTGCATACTAGCCCATGGGGCATGTCCCACAAAAGCCTTCACTTACCAGGAAACTGGGACAGAGGGGAAGGCATCCTATTGGGACTCTAAATGACAGACACATGGGAGAATAGCAAAATAAAAGGATACAGAGGGTCCTACAAATCTACAAGTAGAACAATATGATAGGCAGATTTGGGCCCAGGGGTCCCGCTCAAACTAAGGCACCAGCCAAGGACAATACAGGAGGTAAACTTTAAACCCCTTCCCAGATCTAGCCAATGGTCAGAATATTCTCCACAGTTGAGTGGAGAGTGTGATATGACTTTCTCACATACTATGGTGCCTCACATTTGACCATGTCCCCTGGAGGGGGAGACCTGGTGGCACTCAGAGGAAGGACAGCAGGTAGCCAAGAAGAGACTTGATACCCTATGAGAATATATAGGGGGAGGTAATCCCCCTCAGGAACAGTCATAGGGGAGGGGAATAATGGGAAAATGGCGGGGGAGAGGAATGGGAGGATACAAGGGATGGGATAAACATTGAGATGTAACAAGAATAAATTAATAAAAAAAAAAAGAAAAAAAAAAGAAAGCACCAATAGATACAAGGTCTAAAATAGCTTCCTGAACAGAACACCAAGAGCTCAGGCTCTAAGATCAAAATTAATAAATGGGACCTCATGAAACTAAAAAGTTTTGTAAGGCAAAGGACACTGTCAATAGGACAAAATGACATCAGAAAGACAGGGAAAAGTTCTTCACCAACCCTACATCCAACAGAGTTTTTCAAAAACTCAAGAAATCAAATACCACCAAACTAAATAATCCAATTAAAAATGGGGTACAGAGCTAAACAGAATTCTCAACAGAAGAATCTCCAGTGGCCTAGAAGCACTTAAAGAAATGTTCAATGTCATTAGTCATCAGGGAAATGCAAATCAAAACAACTCTGAGATTCCATCTTACACCTAACAAATGGCTAAGATTATAAACACAAGTGAGAGCACATGTGGGTGAGGATGTGGAGAAAGGGGAACACTCCTCCATTGATGGTGGGAATGCAAACTTGTACAACCACTTTGAAAATCAATCTGGGGCTTTCTCAGAAAATTGGGTACAGCTCTATCTCAAGGCCAAACTATACCACTCCTGGCTTTCATGTGATCCATAGTACATTCAGCCTACACCTCACCCATGGTAACTACTAATCTATATTCCTTCTTTTGTATGTAGGTGTGTTTTTCCTCCATATATATGTATGCACCACATGAGTGCCTGGTGCCAATATAAACCAGAAGGGTCCATTGGATTCCCTGGAACTAGGAAACTACCATATGGATGCTAGAAATTTAGCCCAGGTGCTCTGGAAGAGAAGCCAGTGCTCTTAACCATGAAGCTATCTCCCAAGTACCATACATTCATCTTTTACAGACTTTTCTATTTCAGACATTTTATATAAATGCTATTATACAATGTATGGTCATTTATGACTAGTATCTTTTATGTAGCATAATGTTTCAAAGTTAAGCCAGCAAAGAATGAGAGTTTTATATTTTTCATATCCTCAAAAATAATTGTAACTACATTTTTTATAATAGACATGATGGATGTCCTGCAATGTTTAACTGTGTTCTTCATAGGCTTTCCTACAAGATTGTTTGGGCTATTCTGGGTTCCTTGAATTTCCATATAAATTTAGATAGCTTTTAATAGACCTATTTGAGTCTCCAAAAATATTACTAGAGTAAAACCATGTCTATTTAAATCATGAAACATTTGGTGAGTACCAACTGTGTTCAACACTCTCTTATGGCTGCTGAAATGATGCAGAAATAAAGATAATGCAAATTAGTTATGCTTTTTAAATCTTCTATATTCTTATCCACTTCTAGTATATTTTTTAGTTTTAAGGAAATGTGTACTACTCTCTAAGATTTATGATTTGTCCCCTTTCCCTTTTCAGTGTGCCAGCCCAGTTTTGTCTTATTCACTTTATAGTTTGTGTCTAATATGTAAACTTTCATGAATGCGACAATGTTTTGACAAGTTACTGCCTCCATTAACATGAAATATAATTTTATTAATTAATTTATTTATTAAAATCATTTCTCTCATAAATAATGGCTTATTGCATGAATAATATTTAAAAAATCAATGTTTGTATTGATTGCTATTCTATATGGTGTTTATTATTACAGACTTTTTAATTAATATATGACTATCCCCTAATTTTTATCTGCTTCATGTTTTTTAATATATACTTTTAAAAGGTCTAATCACTAGACATACTTTGCAGTATACGTGTGTCTGTCTTTTTAATAGCATTATACATGGTGACAGAAACCACTGCCTGTCCACCAAAATCAATTTTGTTTTTACTTCACAGAAATGGAATTGTCACTGAGCACATGGGATGGTGACTGAGGTATACTTGTGCTTCCGTCTTCCACTACACTTAGATGGGCCATATGACTAACTGATCATCTATGGACTATAAATTCATAAGTGCCACTTTTTGAGTCTGGGTCTTAAGGAAGAGACATACATATTCCACACCCATTTTCTACTCCCGTTACTCAGATGGTTGTAATCATGTCAACCCAGATGGAAAGCAACAGCATGCTAAGACAATTCTTTTTCATTTGAGTGGGATTGATTTTGTCCCTTTGAGGACATTTGACAAATTCATTATTTGAGGGTTAAATGAAGTTGCTATCATCCAATGAAGTAGGAGAGGAGTAAATATATTTAAATGCACAGAATAACTTCTAAAGAATTGTCCATCTCCAAATGTTAAAAGTGTGTAACATTGAAAAATCAAATACTAGGGCATTTGCCAACAATCTCAAAAAAAAGAAATGAATCTTAGAGGAAACAGAGGTCCTCTGTGGCCTAGAATGTTCCCACCAAAAGGAAAATCTTATTCTTTGGGCCTATTTTTGGAAATAGTAGCTCAGCGTTATAATAATTAATTTATTTTTGCGATTTTTGACATGCTTACAGTCAATCCTGTCATTTTGTGTATGCCCCCTTTTTATTTCTAACATTTTTCATACAATTTATTCTGACCATGGTTCCCCTCTGTTTTTTCTCTTCCCAAATCCTACCCACCCATGCTACTCCATGCTTTCTTATAATCTTTCCTTAGGAAAAAAAAACAAATAAAAATAAAACAAAGCAAGCAGACAAAGAAAAGAAAGAGCATGAGAAACACAGAGAGAGAGAGAGAGAGAGAGAGAGAGAGAGAGAGAGAGAGAGAGAGAGAGAGAGAGAAGAGCTCTTTTTTTTCTTCCTTTTTTTTTTATTAATTTATTCTTGTTACATCTCAATGTTTATCCCATCCCTTGTATCCTCTCATTCCTCCCCCCCCCATTTTCCCATTATTCCCCTCCCCTATGACTGTTCCTGAGGGGGATTACATCCCCCTGTATATTCTCATAGGGTATCAAGTCTGAGAGAAGAGCTCTTTACTTGTCTTTTACTTACCCATCATGCTTTCTAATTTCATGTTTCTCTCTCTCTCTCTCTCTCTCTCTCTCTCTCTCTCTCTCTCTCTCTCTCTCTGGAACTTCCCTTCCTTCTCTCCCCATACTCATGTAATAAGCTTTCCCATATTATAAAAAAGACAAGTAAGGTAAAAAGAGCTCAAACAAATCATTATAAGACAAAATATCTCCAAAACTGCCATTGAGTTTGTTTTGTGTGGGACATCTACTACTAGGCATGAGCCTCCGTTAAATGTAACTATATACCCAGTGAAGCAACATTAGAGAAAACTATTTTTCCCTTTGCAAACAGTCGTCAATGGTAGAGAACTTCTGGGTTAGGGTTGGGTATTTGTGTCCACTTCCCCTTTCAGTACTGGGACCTCATCTGTCCCAGACTTGTGTAGGTCTTATATATGCTGCAACAGTGCCTGTGAGTTGCTTTGCATTTCAGTCCTGTTGTATGTGAAAGGCTCTATTTCAATGGTGTCTTCCATCCCCACTGCCTTTAACAATCTACATGCTGCTTCTTCTGCAGAGCTACCTGAGCCATGAGCTGAGGGGTTTTGTGAAAACTTTCCATTTAGGATTGCGTGTTCCAAGTTCTCTCATGTTCTGCATATTGTCCAGTTGCAGGTCTTGGTATTTGTTCTCATTTCCCATAGTAGAAAATGTCTCTGAAGGTTGCTGAGTAAGATAATGGTCTATTTGTATATCAGAATGTTATTGGGAGTCATTTTATAACTAAGATCCTATATCAGAACAACAGTTGTCAGAAAATATTTGGTTTTCCTCTAGGTCCACAGCCTATCTAGGCTAAAGTTCTTTGCCACCCAATTGGTCTTGGGCATGACTTCCTTCTCAAGGAGCAAGCCTTAAATATAATCAGATAGTAGCTGGTTACTCCCACAACTTTCATGCCACTGGAGCACCAGCATATGATACAGACAGGTTACTATTGCAGACTGAAGGTTTGTAGTTGGGTTGTTGTTTAGCTTTCTCCTCTGGTAGCATGCTAAGTAGTTTCTACTACCATGCACATACACTAACTAGTAATAGTGAAGGATCTATTAGGCACCAGTTTGACATCTCTGTGTTCAGTAGCTATGTGGGTGTTATATTTAGCAATATACCCTTACCATCAGTTTGTAGGGAGCATTGGCAATAGCACAAACTTTCCTATCAATGCTGGACGAGGCAACCCAGTAGGAGGAAAAGGGTTCCAAAAGAAGAACAAGCTACACAACCATGATATATATGCAAAGGCCTAGGTCAGACCCATACAGGCTCCCTGATTTTTGGTTCACTCTCTGTGAGCCCCTATGAGGCCCTGCTTAGTTGATCCTATATGTTTTATTGTGGTGTCCATGACCCCACAGGCTCTTACAATCCTCTCTCACTCTCTTCCAAAGGATTCCCTGAGCTATCCTAATGTTTGGTTATGGGTCTCTGCATCTGTTTCCATCATTTGTTTGATAAGGCCTCTCTGATGATGATTATCTTAGGTTTCTGTCTTAGAGTAGAGTAGAATATCATTGGGAATCACTTCAATGACTTTTTGTCCCAGTTGTGTTTGGTTCAATTCTAGGTCTTTGGAATATCCAGTTCTGTGTTCCTGTTTCTCCGGGCAGCGTCAGGGTCACTATCTCATGGCATAGGTCTCAAGCAAGACCAGTCATTAGTTTGCTACTCCCACAATTTTTTGCCACCTCTACCAGAGCATATCTTGGAGAGAGGACAAATTGTAGGTCGAAAGTTTTGTAACTGGGTTGGAGTACCAATCTCTCCACTGGGAGTCTTGTCTGGTTACAGAAGATGGCTGATTCAGCTCTATATACCCATCACTCAGTAGCTAGGGTCACCATCATAGATTGCTGCGAATTTTTATTATACTAGTTTTCTAACTCATCACTGTAGCGCTCCCATTCCAGCTGTCTCTCCCAGTATTTTCTCCCTCCATCCTTCCCATACTTTATTCCTCCTACTTCTGTCCCTACCCACCTCCAATCAACCTGCAATATCAATTATATTTCCCCTTTCTAGGGAGACTCATGTGTTCCCCCCATCCCTTAAGCCCTACCTTTTACTTATCCTCTCTGGATCTGTGGATTTACAGCAAATATCCACTTATAAGTGAGTATATACCATGCTTGTCTTTCTGGGTCTGGGTTAACTCACTTTGAGTTCAAAGTTCTTCCACACTTTCTCTTCTGTCAGGTTCACTGTATCTGATTTTATGTTGTGGTCTTCAATGCACCTAGAGTTTAGTTTTGTGCAGGTAATAGGTGTGGATCTATTTGTATCTTTTACATTCCAACATAGTTAGACCAGCACCATTTGTTGAAGATGTTTTCTTTTTTCCATTGTAAAAGTTTCATTTGAATAAAGGTTTTTATTGTTCCATGTTTTACTTAGTTCAAAAAACTTCTAATCTTTATATGTATAATAACAGATAGTTTTAGATCTTTTAGTATTTCAATATCAATTTATATTTTCTAATATGCTTAAAATACATAATTAACTCTGCCTTCCTATATCTTAAAATTAGTTAACATAACTCACATGCATTTTTACTGTCTATTCTGATATTAATATTACATAGAATACTATTTTAATCTAATTTAATATTAAAGTAATGTTTTATTACTTTATTTTGTGAGACAATGTCTTGCTATATATCTCTGGCTTGCCTGAACCTTGCTAAATAGATCAGTTTGGCTATAAACTCACAGAGATCTGCCTGCTCTGCTTCTGGGTTAATAGGACTAAAAGCATGTTCCACTATGCATGGCTTGAAATAATAATTTTTTAAAATAAGAATAATTTGTGGTGGTTACATAAACCATAAAATTCTTCATTATTTTAAAGTATATATATATATATGTGTGTGTGTGTGTGTGTGTGTGTGTGTGTGTGTGTGTGTGTGTGTGTAAAGTGGAACTACAGATAGCAATCAACATGTAGAACTTTCCTTCACCATTCAGACTCCATATGGTAATATGCAGCCAGTTCTCATATATATATATATATATATATATATATATATATATATATATATATATATATATATATATATATATATCCTCCTTAGTCGTCACCAATCTACTTTGTGAAACAATAATACTGCCTTTTTCAGAACCATGTAAATCGAGTCACAATATCAAGTAGCTTTTGTTTGTAGTTTCCAGCATTTCTTGTGGTGCTTTGGAGATTAGACCATATTGTTTTTATCAGCAGTTTACTCTTGTTTGTTGCTTTAAATTTCATTGTATAACTATATTACAGTTATCTAACCCAATCACTAATCAATGCACATTTAACTTGCTCATAATTTTTAAACTGTTTAGTCCACAGTACCCATGTGCTTGGGCAGAACACCATGGTAGCAAGAATGTATGGTAGAGGAGATCTTTCACGTCACAGTACACAGGAAACAGAGAGTGAATGAAACAGGCACTAGAAGCCAGGCATAACCTTTCCTTCCATGAAGTATTTCTTATAGCTAGGCCCCACTTCCTAAAGCTTTCAAAACTACCTAAAATAGTGCATCCAGCTGAAATACAAGTGTAGAAACATATAAGCCTGTAGGAGATATTTGATATTCCAACTACAAGAGCAGAAAATATGATACACAGATTAATTGCAATCCCCTACTAAGACTCCAAAGTATTTTTTACAGAAATTTTTAAAAATCATAAAATTCATATAGACCCATGAAAGACATCATATAATCTGAATCAATTGTGATATTGAAAATTGAGCAAATGAAGCTGGAGGCACCACATAGCCTAACTTTAAAATATATTACATAAACATTGTAATTAGTAAAGCATTGGAAGAAAAACGAATTCACAGACCAATGGAAGAAAATATAGGCTTTGTATATTTGTTAAAGAGTTTAAATGGGATTCCCCTATAATGGAGAGAGAATGCCTCAACTAGAGACCGCAGGCTAGTTTAAAAAAAAAAAAAAAGCCCTGTTCCAGGAATAGGTTACCAATTTTGGAGTTGTTGACAATTGAGTTCCCATACTCCACCACCCCTAAGCATCACAGACTATGGCCATTGTTCTTGGTTTTACTCCAGAACATAATAATTAGCCTCTATTGCTGAAGACACCACATACTTAACTCATAGAACATGGGTTTATTAAACCGATACTAACCTGGAAGCTTCATCCCTACAGGTTAGCTTTCATAATTCTGGAAGGTGCTATGTACTCTACCAGAGGAGGAAAATCTAATCTTGCCTAGCTGTGAACCCTGCAAATTACAATGGCCTGCCCAGTGAGTTACGCCCACTAATGCAGTAGTAGCCTGAATGTTGTATGACTAGCCACATATTTTCTGATCAGATTTAAGGCTTGATCCATAACATGGAACCCATATTTGGCAATGTTAACAAGTCCAAGTATTGTGATAGACAGGTCAGAGGCCTTACTAGAGAAGAACCTACTATTATTGTTCTGAAAAATAGACACATTATTAAACTGACACCTAATGACTTGTTATACCCTTAGATAACTGAAGCACTCAATCTTCATTATAGATGCTTCCTTTTGTAATAGATGGCTATTAGAGATCCACAACTGATCAGCATGCTGAGAACAAGAGCCTGTATAATGTTCAGTCCTAAATGGAATACCTATATCCTACTGCCTCCTCCAAAGGCTCAGAGATCATCACTGAAAGGGAGAAGAACAATTGTAAGAGACAGGAAGTTAATGATTACAATGAAACAGTGTTTGCTAGGCACAAGAAAGAAGTTGAACCTATTAACTTAGTATTTTGTGGTAACATACATAAGATCTGGGCAAGCTAAATAGAGATGATAATCCCAGAATGGAGGTAAAGGTAGGCATGAGCTCTCACCCCTATCTCAGAAGCTATTGGGAATTGATAGCATCTGGGAGAAAGAGAGTCTGTTTTATTTAGGGTTGTGACAACTACGAGGTTGATCATGAGCCACAGGATGACATCACATGCATCTGTATTCACTGTATATGGTCAGCACTAATTGGAATCCATGAAGGTGGGTGGGTAGGAAGATGGGCCTGAATCTGAGAGAAGCTGAGGGACAGGAATGAATATAATCAAAAGTTATTGAATGAAACCTAAAACTATTAATAAAAAATATTTTTAAAAAATAGGGAATCAAAAAACAGTTAACTAGTCATCTACATATATTTTAATTTGAAAAATGTAAAAATAATAAAATAAAATAAAAGATAATAAAATATAAAAATAGGCCTTTTTCATAAGCCATTCAAATATCAATCCAAAATTGATTTAGTACTTAAACAGAAGACCCAGTATAGACACTTGAAGCAGTTGAAGAGGAGGAACAGGAAGGGAGCCAACCATAGAGGTCCTCTGAAAGACTCCACCCAGCAGGGGGTCCAAGCAGATACTGAGACACACAGCCAAACTCCAGGGTGAAGCACATGCAGTCTTATGGAAGAGATGGGGAGTAGAAGGATCTGGGTGGATTAGGAACTCCACAAGGAGACCAGTGGAGCCAACAAATCTGGGCAGAGGAAGGGGGTGCTGCAGAGACTGATGCACCAACCAAGGACCATGCATGGTGTGGACCTAGACCCTCTGCTCAGATGTAGTAGATAGGCAGCACAGTCTCCTTGTGGGTCCCATAATATGGGGAGTAGGGACTACTTCTGACATGGACTCTGGCCCCCACACATTGATCACTTTCCTCTGGTGGGACAGCCTTGCCAGGCCACAGAGGAAGAGGGTGCAGGCAGTCCAGATTTGACTTGATGGGGGGGTGAAATGTTAAGGGAGGAGGGCTCCTCCTTTCTGAGAACTATCAGGGGGAGGGAGGGGGTATAAAGGAAGGAGGGTGGGACCAGGAGACAATGATGGAAGGGGCTACAATCAGGATGTAAAGTGAACAAATTAAAAATAACTTTTAAAAAAAAGAACAGCATAAATGAAAAACAAAAACAGAAGACCCAGAGTTTAAAAGTTCTTAAAATAGAAAACAAAGAAAAGCTTTATGACATTGATACTAACAATACTTTCATGGGCACTATATTAATTACTTTTATTTATATTAAAACCAAATTTATGTGTATAAGTGTTTTGCTTATATGTCTGAATGTATACCAAATGGGTGTTTGGTGCTCATGGAGGCCAGATGAGGGGTGTCAAATCTCTTCTAACCAGAGTTCCTTACAGTTGTTATCAGCCATGTGGGTCGTCTGCAAGAAAAGTATGTTCTCTTGACCATTAAACCACCTTTCAAGCCCCAAGTTACTTTTTCTTTTTTCCTTTTGGTTTTCAAGACAAGGTTTCTCTGTGTAACCTTGGCTGTCTTGGACTTGCTTTGTAGATCAGGCTGGCCTCGTACTCATAGAGATCCACCTGCCTTTGCCTCCCCAGGTGCTGGGATTACAGTTGTGCCCCACTATGTCCAGCATTGCTTTTTTCATTACACTGAAAAAAATAGCTGAAAATTAGTGTTTATGATCCTGGGAGGTATTTTGAATGCTACAAAAGGAGAAAAGTGATCATCAATATCACCCAACTACAAAACTTTTAATCTACAAAGCAGACCTGTCTGAAAGATATACTGCTCCAATAGTGGCATAAATGTTGTGGTAGTAACCAACTGTTTTTATTGGATTTAAGGCTCATTCCATGAGATAAAACCCTTATATGGTACTGCTAAAGTGACCAAGAACAAAGATTGTTCCATATTGACTAAGGGGACCGTCCATAAAGATCATAATAATCTTAATTGATTTTGTGCCTAGTCATAGATTTTCAAAATACATGAAGTAGTGAGCTGGAGAGGTAGCTCAGTGATTAAGGGACTCTCTGATCTTGCAGAGGACCCAGGTTCAGTTCTTAGCACCCACATGGCAGCTCACAACTATCTCTACATCCAACTACCAGGCATCTGATGCTCTCTTCTGACCTCTGTGGGCACTGCATATACATGGTCACTACACACATGTGGTGGAGAGACATACATGTAGACAAAATACGCATATTCATAAAATAAAAATAAACCTTTAAAAATATATGTAATAAGGCTGTCAACATAGCTCAGTGGCAGAGCACTGGCGTACTATATTCAGGGTTCTGGGTTCAAGCCTTAGGGCAGTAACTAACAAAACACCCTTAGTGGTCCATCTTTATTGTCAACTTGACTAGGCTTAGAAACATATAGAAGCTTATATAATTTGCGTGGGTATCTATGGGAGTATTTCTTGAGAAAATTAACTGAGGAGAGAAGAAGGCCACCAACAAATGCCAGCATTTCTTTTTCTTCTCTTCCTGGCTTTCTAAGACATGAACTGCACTGTTCCTCCTCTCTGCCCCCTCTAACATGATAGACTGAATTCGCTGAAAGAGCAAGTCAAAATAAATCTATCCCCCATTTTTTATAGCAAAAGGTATGTAATACAATATCTAAAGTACAAATTGATACAACTATAAGGAGAGATATAAACACACAATTTTAGTGGGAGATGAGTTCAGTGTTTTATTTCATAATTTGCAGAGCAAGTAGAGAGCCAAAAAAGTGATGAGATGCAAGACCTTAAAACTATCTTGTCTTCAATGCCCCTCAGAGACTTGAGAAGGAATAAAACTTAAATTCCTGAGTGATCCAGCAGTGTGGGTTAGCAACTTCCAAAATGTATAAATTGACTTAAGACAGTTTACTTCCTGACCAGTCACCCAAAACACTTTATAGCATTGGAGCCTCATCTTCAGTTTTCTGGCCCAATATCTCTGCCAAACTTGTTCACAGGGCAGGAACTATTGAGGACTTGCTTATCCTGACTTGGCAGCGTGTGGCTGTCGACTCTGCCTGCATCTAATTAGCCCATTTTTAGGCAGATTCTGTTAGTGGCGGAACGAGGACATTTTGCCCAGTGGTTATTTTGCCACCTTTGAAGCCACGTCCATAAGGAGGCTCTTTGATGCTCATCATCTTCTTTGAGGTCAGCTGATTGTTGTCAGGAGTTAACTTGTCTTGTTGTCGAAGAAATTTAGGATTGTAAGAACAGCTTTAAATGCCATATTCTGTGTGTCTCTGAGGCTTTTGAAGTCCTTTTTCAACTATTTTACCTCATATATTGATAGAGTCATATCTATCTGTTAGACTTAGGTTATATACTCTTGTGTTAAAATCTGCCAAGTATTTGACATGCCCATGATTTGTACCAATATACTGTTTTACAGCCAAGCTTAGTTGGTTAGGGGACAATATCATTTTATATCAAGGTAAAAAAGTTAAGCTATTAGAGTTTAGACAGGATAAATATTGAATCTCATTCGGAAATTTAGACCAAACAAGACAGGAAAAACGCTTGCGTCAAACGAGATGAATGAAGATGGCTAAGTTACTATGAATGTAACATGCATAGAACTCATTATTCTCATGATGGTCACATGGTTCTCCCTGCTGTGTCTAGTTTGTCTTATATGTGTGTAATAAAATAAAAAATTAAAAATTAAATAAATAAAATAAAACTATGAGTCAACATAAACAAATAAAATTTATAGACCTCTACTCAATAACTCAGAAATATGCATTTATTCCAGATATACATAGAACATTTATTTATACAACAATCTTTCCAGACCTTCATCTTATACGTGGACTTCTGGGATAGCCTTATATGTGCTCTTCCTGATCTCAAGGTCTCATTCTCCCTATTCCCTGGTCTGTATTACTGTACAATGATGTTTCTATAGCATTCTCCTATTGTATGTCTTATAATGATTCTCTGTATTAAAACATTTGATGGATCTCTAGCACTTACATGATACAATATAAGTATTTTAAGAGTCATTTATTTTATTTTTATGTGGAATGCGATGTTGCAGGATATTTAATCCCATTGTGAACCTCGAGCCTGTGAACTGTGAAAACCTGTTTCTAGTTGTGAAATGGCTAAGCTCTAACACCCACATTTAATCCAAGAACTTAATGTTTGTTGTAAACAGGTGGTTATGGTGTGTCTCAGCTCTAGTGCACACCTTTAATCCAAGACCCTTCTATACACAGGATTTAATAAAGTTAGCCCTAGGTCAAGAGGCAGAGCAAGAAACCAGTTGACAGGATTAAAAAGAAAGAAGGGACACTTGAGTTGAAGGGTATTTAAGACAGTGTTGAGAAGGAGAATGGGACTTTTGGCTTTTTCCTTCTAAAACCAGAGCTGGGCAGAAAGGCTTTTTCCTTCTGGGATGCTGGCTGAATAGGAAGGTAAACTGGGTGCTTTCTCTGTCACTCTGAGCTAGTAGGTTTTCACCTCAGCATCTGGCTTCTGTGCCTTTATTGGTAAAATTCAAATGATAAGGATTTTCAATCTTTATAACAAATGAATTTTGCCTCAGTGTATATCAGTGCACCATGTGAGTGTGTGAAACCTACAAAGACCAGAAGAGGACATCATATCCATGAGAATTTCAAACAGTTGTAATAGTATTTTTATTACTTCTATTGTGCAGTTTTTAAAAGTGTTTATATGCTTGCCATGAGATTCTACCACTCACTTTTCCCATTTCTGTCTTATTCCTCTTAATACTGCACCTATAAGAAGTTACTAATTATCAAATAAACTATGCTTCTGTTTATCTTTAAAATAATATGCCTTCTACAAAGGCTTCCAACAACTCTTCTAAAATACCACAATCCCCATCTGTGATATATAAGACTTTATATTTTGTCTATAACAAGGTTTTTTGGAATGGATAAGGGCACCACTCTGTAATTTATTGCATATTCTTAATTAAGAAACACTGTAAGTTTATTTACATGCTCAAAGTGATCTAACATCATACAATGATAACAATTTTGGGTGACGACATAGACGAAGTGATAAAGCAAATCTCAAGTACTGGAAACTTTATGTGGAAGCATCACGAAGCATGATTCATCACTCACCTTTATACCCTCAATATCTACCATGATTCTCAGCAGACTAGCAGAGCTTCATAGCTGTTGTTTAACAGTCAACGGAAAGATTCTCTTTTTTAAAATTTTATTGATTTATTCATATTACATCTCAGTTGTTATCCCATCCCTTCTCTCCTCCCATTCCTCCCTGCCTCCCATTTCCCCCTTACTCCCCTCCCCCATGACTGTGACTGAGGGGGACTTCCTCCCCCTGTATATGCTCATAGGGTATCAAGTCTCTTCTTGGAAGCCTGCTTTTCTTCCTGAGTGCCACCAGGTCTCCCCACCCAGGGGACATGGTCAAATAGGAGGCACCAGAGAACATGTGAAAGTCAGACCCCACTTCCCACTCAACTGTGGAGAATGTCCTGTCCATTGGCTAGATCTGGGTAGGGGGTTCGAAGTTTACTTACACTATGGAATACTACTCAGCTATTAAAAACAAGGAATTCCCGAAATTTGTGAATAAATGGATTGAGCTAGAAATGATCATAATGAGTGAGTTAACCCAGAAGCAGAAAGAATCAAATGGTATATACTCACTTATATCTGCACACTAGCCCAAGGGGCATGTCCCATGAAAGTCTTCACTTACCAAGAAACTAGGACAGAGGGGAGGACATCCTATTGGGACACTAGGTGAGAGAAGCATGGGAGAACGGCAAAATAAAAGGATCCAGAAGGTCCTAGAAACATACAAGAAGAACATTATGATGGGCAGATCTGGGCCCAGGGGTCCTCCTCAAACTACGGCACCAGCCAAGGAAAATATAGGCAGTAAACTTCAAACCCCTACCCAGACTAGCCGATGGACAGGACATTCTCCACCATTAAGTGGAGAAGGAGATCTGACTTTCACACAAACTCTGGTGCCCCATATTTGACCATGTCCCTTGAATGGGGATGCCTGGTGGCACTCAGAGGAAGGATAATAGGTCACAAAGAAGAGACTCCATACCCTATGAGCATATACAGGGGTAGGAGGTCCCACTCAGTCACAGACATAGGGGAGGGGAATAGGGGGAAAAGAGGGAGGGGGAGGAATGGGAGGATACAAGGGATGATCTAACAACAGAGATGTAATTTGAATAAATTAATAATAAAAAAGGAAAAAATAAAAATAAAAAAAGGTTAACTTAAAATCAGAGGGCTGTATTTTTTTTAAAGTAACCAATTCTTTATTATGTGAAAGATTTTTAAGAAGGGTTGGTATTACTTCTTTAAACATTTGATCAAATTTGTGTTTTTCTTTTTTAAAATTATTTTTAATTTATTCTTGTTACTTCTCAATGTTTATCCCATACCTTGTATCCTCCCATTCTTCCCTCCCCCCTCCCCCATTTTCCCATTATTCCCCTACCCTATGACTGTTCCTGAGGGGGATTACCTCCCCCTGTATATGCTCATAGGGTATCAAGTCTCTTCGTGGTAACCTGCTGTCCTTCCTCTGAGTGCCACCAGGTCTCCCCCTCCAGGGGACATGGTCAAATGTGAGGCACCAGAGTACGTGAGAAAGTCATATCACACTCTCCACTCAACTGTGGAGAATGTTCTGATTATTGGCTAGATCTGGGTAAGGGCTTAAAGTTTAGCACCTCTATTGTCCTTGGCTGGTGCCTTAGTTTGAGCGGCGCCCCTGGGCCCAAATCTGCCTATCATAATGTTCTAATTGTAGGTTTCTAGGATCCTCTGGATCCTTCTACTTTGCTACTCTCCCATGCTTCTCTCATTTAGAGTCCCAATAGGATGTCCTCCCCTCTGTCCCAGTTTCCTGGTAAGTGAAGGCTTTAGTGGGACATGCCCCTTGGGCTAGTATGCAGATATAAGTGAGTATATACCATTTGAGTCTTTCTGCTTCTGGGTTAACTCACTCATTATGATCATCTCTAGCTCAATCCATTTATCCACAAATTTCGGGAATTCCTTGTTTTAATAGCTGAGTAGTATTCTATAGTGTATATGTACCACAGTTTCTTTATCCATTCTTCTACTGATGGACACTTAGGCTGTTTCCATGTTCTGGCTATTATGAATAAGGCTGCTATGAACATGGTTGAGCAAATTTTCTTGTTGTGTGCTGGAGCATCTTCTGGGTATATTCCAAGGAGTGGAATAGCTGGGTCTTGAGGAAGCCCTATTCCCATTTTTCTGAGATAGCACCAGATAGATTTCCAAAGTGGCTGTACTAGTTTGCATTCCCACCAGCAATGAAGGAGTGTTCCTCTTTCTCCACATCCTCGCCAGCATGTGGTGTCGCTTGAATTTTTGATCTTAGCCATTCTGATGGGTGTAAGATGGAATCTCAGAGTTGTTTTGATTTGCATTTCCCTGATGACTAAGGAGGTTGAGCATTTCTTTAAGTGTTTCTCAGCCATTTGATATTCCTCTCCTGAGAATTCTCTGTTTAGTTCCAAGCCCCATTTCTCAATTGGGTTATTTGGTTTGGTGGTATTTAATTTCTTGAGTTCTTTATATATTTGGATATTACACCTTTGTCAGATGTAGGGTTGGTGAAGATCTTTTCTCAGTCTGTAGGCTATCGCTTTGTTCTCTTGACAGTGTCTCCTGCCTGACAGAAGCTTCTCAGCCTCATGAGGTCCCATTTATTAATGGTTGACATTAAGGCTTCGGCTGTTGGTGTTCTGTTCAGGAAGTTGTCTCCTGTGCGAATATGTTCCAGGCTCTTCCCCACTTTTTCCTCTAAGTGACTTAGTGTCTCTGGTTTTATGTTGAGGTCTTTAATCCACTTGGATTTGCGTTTTGTGCAAGGTGACAAATATGAGTTGAACCACCATCAGAGTTCAGAAAGAATTAGGAACGGCGAGCTTATTCTTCAGTAAATCTCTTTGAGGCTGAATACATCTAGGCCTAGGTTATCAAACAAAGGCTGGAAGTTGAAGCCTTTGGAAGTTCCGTTTTGCAGATGATTAGATTGTAAGGAGGCTAGAAGATTCCAAGCTTAGGCTTAGGGATATTTAGATAGAAATACTCTGAGCTCAATCCAAGCTATATATCTGAAAAGCTTGGGTATGGCTCTCATCTCATCCCATCATCAGAGGAAATAAAAACAACATTTATAATTTTAGATCATCAAAATGCCATGAAGATTTATAAATTGTTCTCCCCTTAGTTGCTCACCTGGAAAAGCTGCAACATAGGCATCACTCCCATGCTTGATGGTTTTCCAGAAGTAACTTCAAAAGACCTGTATTCTAGTCTCTACTTTTCATGAGAAACATTCAAATCTAGTCAAGTGGATTCAAATATATTATATTAAGCATACTTCAAGTATTCTCATGTTAAGTGTTTCATCTACTATATTCTTGCCATATAGAATTAGGGAGCATGTAATCATTTTTCCTAAGTTTGTTTAATTGATTATCTCTTGTAATGGTTTATCTGGAATCCCCTCTCTTCCACAGTGTCTTTGTAAAACATATTTCCTTAAAAGCACCTGTCTCCTCTATATGCCTGTTGCACTTACTAAAAGTCTCACTCATTGGAATGTTAATGTGTCACTTTATTGTCAATTAAATTCTTGACTATTGACGGCAAGGACACAAGTCTTTTCTTTTGTTAAATTGTTTGGGTTTTGTTATTGTCTTTACATAGCCCAACCTATTTGTCTTTAAATAGTAAATTCTAAATAAATCATGAAGGCAATGATGAGGTGGCTGTTGTCAGTGTTGTTGGATATCTTTTCTTCCAGTTAACCTCAAATTCAAATCAATATATACTTTAGGAAAGACAGTTGTGTTTACTGTCTTACTCAGAAGACTTGATGCAAAGAGAAGGAAGACACCATTTCCAGAGATCCTTATGTCTGATAAAGGGAAAGGAAAATGTTACCAGAATGCTACAGACAGGCAGAGAGAAACTTAGGCACATGACTTTATTTTTTGTTTAAAATTGTTTAGACAAGGATTTTGACAGAGGTGCAAGATTTTGGCACATATTGTAAAAAGCTCTCACAAAACTGGCACAGAGTTTTTTCCCACCCACTTCTGAGCTGCCAGTACTGTACTTCAGGAGATACATAGGGCAGACTAAATTGCCTTGCTGATTTTCCTGTGCACATAAATAAAAGCAATATTTTTAACTAAGAAATCATGTGTGATATCTGTAAGTTTAATCACATCACCCATGCTCCACAGCAGTGATATCCTAAAGTAAATTGTATGCAATATCCCATTCAGACAGATGTTGTCATCAATGCTACAGTACCACTCAGATAAGGGACTCTAGGCAACTTACTCAACATAAAATGACTATGAAAAACCACAGTTGCTCCTTTCTTTATTGATATATACTCAGTCTACATAAAGCTAAGTTTCGTAAAGACAATTATAATAACTACATACACAGACACACAGACACAGACATACACAGACACAAATAAACATACACAAACACACAGATACAGACATACACAGACACACACATACCATGATGTATATCATATTTTCCCTTTTTCATGCCTTCCACTTTCTCCCCTTTTCTCCATTCCTCTAGTCTTCTTCAATCTGCCAGTCTCCCTTATACTTTCATGCCATGCATGTATATTGATTCTATCTATATATATAAAATCTACATTCAACCTGAGAGAGAAACTATGAAATATTTGCCTAAGTCTGGCTTATTTAACATAGTAATATATTTTTGCATCCATTCACCTAAAGATGGTATAGTTTTCTTCTACATTGTGGATGAAGAAAACCTATTCCATAAATACCACATTTTCTCTATCCATTCATCTATTGATTGACATATAGGAGAACCATGCCTTCTCTTTAAACAGCAAATGCACTTTGATCTCTGTCACATTTGCTGAGTGGCCCTTTATTTAGGATCTAAGTAATATAGGTAAAATTGAAATAAAAAGACTCACTTTAATTTATAAAACATTTGCAGTGTCCCACATATTAGATAGTTGGATATCCGTACACATAGTTGCCTATCAATTTGCGCTTCTGTGTAAGCAAAATTGGTTTCTTTTAAGGTTTTTAGATTTATTTATGCTATTTTTACACATGTGCACACACACAGACACCCCCACACACACACAGACACACACACACACACCATGTGCCTGCTTGGTACTTATAGAAGTCTAAGAAGGGTTTGGATCCCCTGGAACTAAAGTTACAAATTGTTGTGAATCACCATGTAGGTGCTTGGACTTAAACCTAGTTTCTTTTCAAGAGTAATGAGTGTTCTTTACCACTGATCTATCTTTCCAGCACTAATCCACTTTAATTCATTCTTTTATATATGATTTGCCCATTTTCAAGCAATTGTATTAGTTTTAGGGTTGGAATAATTAACTACAACCAATGTAGTGGTTTAAATCATCAAAAATTTATTTCCCCTAGGTTCTACATGCCAGAAGTCCAAAGTCAGGATATGAGTGAGGCCATGGCCTCTCACAACTCCTCAGTGAGACCTTTGCCTTGACTTCAAATTTCTGGTGGCTTCAAGGCACCCCTTGCTTTATGGCAGCATAATTTCTGTTTCTGTTTATGTCTTCCCTTTATGTATATGTCTCTTTTCCTATTTTTATAAGAAAATTAATTATATTGGATTAGGGGCACCTTACTTGGACATGACCTTTTAACTTGATTGAATCTGAAAAGATTCTATTTCCAAATAAGTTTACATTCACAGGGAGATTAATACTTCAATATACCTTTTGTGAGGGGGACACATTTCAACCCACAAAAATTAATAACACACCCTGTACTTATTGACTTCTGCTGAGTTAAAAAGAACACAGCTTTATAACCTGATTCCTGTTTAATGTGCCATGACATTTTCCTTGAGTGTTCAAAGGGGGAAATGTGTATATTAAATAGTTTTGAGTTTTAAAAAGTATTTTGTGAATGTAATGAAGTGCCACATGACTATGTAGAAACAGGTTCTCAGGAACTTTTCAGCTTACTAAGAAAATACTTTTGAGATAGAGGTTAAGGCATCACAAGAAGGAAACAAATTAACCCAGAAAATTACATTCTACCAGGGATTTTTTTCTGTTTTAAAAGTCCTAGTGCTTGTTGATAAATAAAGTCCCACTAATACAAGTCCTTTCATCATAACAAATGGGTTTGCCCCTAGCCGAGTATTCTTAAAGGTCATGCACATTAAATCAAAAATTCAAAGATAAAAGGTATGATGATTATACCAATAAAAGCACTTTTAGGAAGCATTTTCTCTCTGAGTTACATCTCCAGCGGCACCTTTGACTCACAGGTAGTACCAAAAACTGTTTGACATAGTTGCTTTCTCATAGACCTGATGAGTATGAGCAATCTATACCCTTTGAAAACTTCACTTTTTAACATAAATGGATGTAAAGCCCTGACAAATCTGTCCCCTTATTTTTATTACTGATCCTTCCACTTACACATCAAAGATATTCCAAGGAATGAAGACTCAGCTCCTCCACTCCAGACTCGATTCCTTAATGTTCTTTCAGCCTTAGCACTAAACCCTACCATATTTTATTATAATGCTAAAGGTAACTGACAATCTGAAATGCCAATCAACTTTAAAAATCAAATCTAGCATTAGAAAATTACACTGGATTATAATAAAAGAATCCTGTCTGCATATTAAACAAGGAAATGTTAATTAAGAAAAGTTACTCATGAGATTAATTAGTTGGAATCAATGTTCTAACTAAAACCCTTGATGTATGTCTCCCCAGGAGTCAGGATGTCACTATGAGAATTCACTAAATGAACACAAATACATATATGCTGCACTGAAAAGAATGGCTTCCCTCAAGAAGACAAAGAAATCATTAATATAATATAATATCCCCAAACTTAATCAAAGTGTTCATTGTAAGTGGTTAATGGTGATGGAAGAATAAAGTGACTAAGTGTGCCTTATGAGTAAATTTGTTGCCTTGCAAAATGAAAAAAAAATCATACTCAGATTTCTCAGATGTCTGGTAGAATATATGTGAGTGAGGGAAGACCCTTGGCATCTAGGAAAACTTTCAGTCCTCCCACATAAAGGAAGGCACTGTCACCTGAAACTAAGGAAACTCATATCTTCTCTCTTCTTCCTGCTGAAAACATGAACAATTTCTCTAGAGAAAGAATAAAGCTTAAAAAACAAAGAAGAATAAAAAGAGTTTAGATTTGGTGGGCCCTCTCTAGTCAGAAAACCTAATGCTTAATTTGTGATCTTGGTGAACTCAATTTAATACATTGCATTGCCCACTAGTTCTAAGCAGAGATAACATATATTACATTGCTCAATTAGATGGGAATGGTAAGTCACTAGAAAGAGTGAGCCTGGAACATCTGACAAATAATGAAGAGAGTGGAGAGGCTTGCATGCTAGTAAGGCATGAGATAATGTAGGACCTGATGGAACATTGTAAAAACTTTTTTTATTTCAGCCTAAGTAAAATATAGTACCAACGTACAGTGTTGAATAAGATACCCCACTGAAACAAGCCCTATGAGAATAGACTGTGAGGCCAGTGGGCAAAAGAAAGCAGAAGAATGAGGAAGATGAAGCAATTGTGTGAATAAAGGAAGATGGTGCATTAGATTAGTATAGTGGTGGGTGTGGGAAAATTCTAGAGTGATAGAGCAGGACAAAGGAGGACAGAAAAGGAGAAGGGGAAGAAAACAGGGGAAATGAGAGAAAGGGAAATGCTATAGATTTCACAGTAGATTGAAAGGAATTTTATCTAATGGATTGCATGAATATAAGAGGATAAGAATTAGAAAAGTGTCAAGGAGTTTCCAAATTTTATAGCTACATTACTGAAACTGAGGGCTGGAGAGATGGCTCAGCTGTTAAAGACTAGGCTCACAACCAAAATTGACTGTGATCTGGAAGAGAGTTGAAAGGACAGATCAGGGAGTAGACACAAGTGATGAGTTCTGTTTTTAAGATGTTAGCTTAGAGATGGCTATGAGCTATTCAAGATGTGCTTCATACAAGTAAAAACTTTAGTGGACATATTTACATGAATACTAAATATCCAAGAAACTGGAAAAGAAAATCACAAGAGTTAAGATAAATATTTTTAAAAGTCCAAGGTGTAAGCTTTAGTCATGCCAAAGTTATGAAGTTAGAAGACTGATGAGCCAGCGAAAGAGACTGAGAAAGAGTGGCTAGTAAGGAAGGAAGAAAAAGCGACAAACAAACAAAAACAGTATTTTCAAAAGAAAGAAAAAGAAAAAAATTTGAGCAGATAAAGCATGTTGTCCAAGAGGAGGAGGAGATGATTGATGGGGGCAAGAGTTACTAATAGATGAAAATAGATGTGTATAGAGAATTGACTATTGAATTTGAGACAAGAACTCCTGGTGACCCTTAGAAGAAGTTCATAGAATAATGAGTAGGGAAGCCTACTTGGGGGTGTTTAAGAAGTGGTGTACTCATTAGTATTATATCATTGTGTCCAAATACTGCACAAAATCAACTTAAGGAAGAAATTTCTCACTTTCTCACTTGGGGTGCAGTCCATCATGGTAGGAAACACATGGTAGCAGGAGTGGCAGAAGCTTGTGATGTGGCATTCACAATCAGCAAGCAAAGAACTTCAACCACAAGTGAAGCTTCCCCATAACACTTAAATCCTAACCCTACAGTCCTACATCTGCCATCTGTGCCCCATATGTAAAGGACTGACAATCTCTCAAAACATCACCATGCATCTCTGAAATAAGGAGCTATTTCCATAAAGAAAGACCTGGGCCTTCCAATCAAAGGGCGTACTACACACTAGAAAACATGACCACAATGCAAAAATATCAAGTCATATTTTGGGATACTGGGGAGATTGCTTAATGGTTAAGCATGCTGACTGCTCTTGAAGAGGACTTGGGTTCTCTTGCCCACATCTACATTATGGCTCATCACTGCCCAGAACTCCAGTTCCAGGGGATCCAATTCCTCTTCTAACCTCCATAGGCTTTCTGCATGCACATGGTGCAAAAACATACACTCAAGCAAATACACATATACATTTAATAAATATATTATCTTAAAAACCCATTTTGAGCCAGGCACAGTCTCACACACCTGTAATCCCAGCACTCAGGGAGGCATAGGCAGGATTGCTATGAGTTCAAGGCCATCCTGGTCTACAAATCGAGTCCAGGACAGACAAGGTTACACAGAGTAACTCTGTCTTAAGTAAACAAAAAACAAAACAAAATTTTTAAAAAGCATATTTTGTTTATTATTAAACCTTAAGTAGAAATAACATTACTTACATATTCTGGAAGGGAAAGACGTAAAGGGGAATTACTCACATACTTCAGATGTAAGAAAAAAGCTTCTCTGGAAACTTCTAGTGCAGAAAGACAGAGCTAATTATTTTATTAACAGTGATTTTATTGCTTCCCTTTTGGAATTTCATGCTTTTATACAATGTATTTTGATCATACCTAGCCCCATCCAACTCTTTCTGTATCCCCCTCAACCTGCCACCTGCCAACTTCATGACTTTATAAGGAAAAACAAATGTGACTTCAAAACAATTTGCCCAGACAAGTGGTTCAAGTATAAAAGCAACAGGCTGAGTATCTTAGACATTAATAAATTAAGAACTCAGAAAATGTAGCCCTAATGAGCTCTCTTTTCAAAAAAAAAAAAAAAAAAAAAACTACTTGATAATGAAATTCAGTCAGCCAAGAGAGGAAGCTAATGAGGAACTTAGGGCAAGATAAAGTAACGGGACAGTAAAGATTGAATCCAATTAGATGTATAACTGAACTGAGAGGATTGTGACTGCAAAATAGCATGTAAATATTATAAGCCTTGATTAAATACAGCAGAGAAGCAGCAAAAATGTAAAGGAGAACAGAGGGACTCAGAAGAAATGAGAAAGCTAAGTTGCTCATCTAAGGAGGTGCTAAGCTATTCAATTCACACTGTTTCAATTTAGATATGTAATCCTACAAGAAATTAAGATTTCAACTTTGTAATGATTCTCATAACCTATTTTCCTTATCTTAAAGTTATCCTTTATTGCTTTTGGCAAAGAAAGATTTTCCTGTGGTGTAGTGACTTCTTCATTTTAATTTGTTAAATCAGAAGACAAATCTAGTAGCCTTTCGTGTTAGAATAACATGCTGTTTATATGACCCACCCCTTCTTTTTTTTATGTTTCTACCCACACATCTACACATGAAAACAAACAGGACAGGACACTGTAATGCAATTCACAAAGTATGGTGTTATCACATGGCTCTAAACATTTAGATTCTTCAAGTATATGTGGGGGCTGGTGATACACCTCAGTGAGTAAAGAGTTTGCTTAACAAGCATGAGAACCTCAGTTTAGAACTGCAGCATCCATGTAAAAGGCTAGGCCCAGAGCCACACACCTACAATCCCAATGTTGTGCAATCAGACAGGAGCATCCATGTCTGATCTTAAGACTAACTACAAAGGCTTTTTGGTTAGCTAATCAAGCTGAATATCTGAGGTCCAGGTTCAAGGAGAGACTTTGTCTCAGAAACTAAGGTGGAGAAAAACTGAAGAAGACACCAAACCGGGCTTTTACATGCATAGGGAAGCATGAATACACATACAAATGTGCACCCTCATATATAAATTCCAATTTATTTTTAACTTCTAAGACTATATAGTTGGAATTAGAGTGATAATTCAGCAGTTAAAAGTATTTATTGCTCTTACAGAGGTCCAGATTCAGTTCCCAACACCATCAGTTGGCTCACCACTACCTGTAACTCTAGTTCTATGGAATTCCAAGCCTTCTGGCCTCTAGGGAACCTCCGTATGTGGAGGGCACATAAACTCATAAAGACATACATGTATACATAAATGAAATAATAAATGTTTGAAAGTATATATTCTTTATAATTTTATAATGATAGTGTTTATGATTTTTAAATGTCTATTAAATAAATTAGGCCATTTAATGTTAGAGGAAAATGAGAGAAAGTAAATTAGCTAAATACTTATCTTTGACCCTAAAATGAGGCTTTAACCATAAGTTTTCTAAGTCAGATTGACTCTACATGGTCATCAGTTTGGTCACTTTCAAGTTTATTTAAAGCCATTGAGCATGCACTGCCTATACTGTTCCAACATATAATCCTTCCTCCTTTTGTTTGTGATAAAATAACGCCTGGTCAAGGAAACACTGACAGAAGATATAAATTATTCTGTGAGCTAGAGAGGGAACCGAGGACTTTATTGTCTGTGACTGTATTTAGGGAGCTGTTCAGAAAGAAAACAAAGGATCCTAGTAGCAGTTGCACTGTTGCTGCAACATAGGCTAATTGAGCCTTTGGTAGCTGTGCTGGCTTCCAGCATTCAACGTGCATGTGCATTCTAGATATCACAATACATTGTGCCAGACAGTGCCTACGACAGACAATGCCTATTTGGAAGCTTGCAGAAATATCATAATTCTGAGTCTCTAGTTTGTGACTCAGAATCATTATTTATAAACTTATGAATCTGAAGATGAATGAATTATCAGCCCATATAAGGCATGGCTAGTAAAAGTGTGTGCCCTATGGAAATAAAATAGGAATGGAGTCTCCTCTTAAAGTCCAAGTGGGTCCTGCCATTGCATATAAAAGCCAGAGTATATCAAATAACCTCCTAATGGAGATGGCTTCAAATGAGGCAAACAAGCCACTGGGCAAAATGTCCTCATTTCTACCAGACTTCTACCTAAAAAAGGACAAGCTTGGATGCAGGTAGAGTCGATGGCCAAACTCTGCCAAGACAGGGTAAGCAAGTCCTCAATAATTCCTGCCTCACAAATATGTCTGTCAGATATAATGAGCCAGAAGGCTGAAGATGCTGCTCCAATGTTAGAGAGCTTTTGGGTGACTATTCAGGTAGCAAACTGTCTCTGGGAAGCTGCTAACCTGCACTCTCTGTATACTCAGGTAATCAATTTTATTCCTTCTCAAGTCTCTGATGGGGTTGAAGACCAGATAGTTTAGCTTAACAATAAAGCTTAGTTGTTTAGGGGTTAAGATGTTTTTAGGTCTAGGCATATGTTTTAAGTTGATAATGATGAGATATGATAGATGTTGATTTACATTCAGAATTTTAGACTCACCAAGATAGGAAAGACACTTTCTTTAAGGCTGCCAAATACAAATTAGCTTGTATGGTATTAACATTGGTATGCAAGGTATTTACTTTAGCTTCCCTAATGGAGATCAAACCCAAGTCATCAGGCTTGTGTAGTAAATGTTTTCTTTTAAACTGTCTGGGTAGCCTCATTATTGTCTTATTACTTAACATTATTTATAGAAGTCATTCCGAATTATTTCATTGATGGTCTTCTCACTAATTTTGAAAAAATATGTATAGTCATCCATTGTATTGATGTACAAAGATTTTTTTCAGTCACTGCAGAACTTTTTTATACTTCTCTTGAACAATAAACATTTCTTCTCATATTTAAGGATAATTTTTCAAGTAATAAATCTGAAATAGGACTGTGTTTCCTCTGTATTTCTTGGCAAATTAGGAAAACAATATATTCTCTTCACTTGGTAAGTAAAGCTAGAAATCTTCCCACTTCATTAGTGGTCTTGTGAATGTAAATATCATTTTGAAAACAGCACAGGAATGTATAACCATCTACATTTGACTTACTAATTTAACTAACAGTAATTTTCTCTGAGAAAACAATTTAATGAAGGAGAATGTCTTGAAGCAAAAGGATGAACATAGAAAATGTATAAACATCAAGACTAGAACACTTATATGAATGTCTAATAATGTCTACTGAATTAATATTGGCCAATACAATTTAATATTATGTAATATCAAAAATCATTATGTAAACTACATAGATAGTAGATATATTCTATATTATTATATCACTATATTTTCAAGTAAAAAAATACAAAATACTGTAATATGATTGAGATGATGCCAAATTGAAATAGCTGTTTGTAATTGTACCAAAGAGGACTGATTTTGGGAAGTAGCTGCCTCATCAAATAGTAAATTTCATAGTTCCCTTTACATCCTTGTGAAATCATATGAGTTAGTTCTAACCAAAAAAAAACTATACAAAAAGAATTTATGTAATCAACTTCCCATCCAATATATTCATTAGTTCATTTTCATTATCTGTGAGTTGTATGGCAAAACAAAAAATGTATTAAAGATGATATAATTGTTGTCAGCCTGAGTCCCTGTACATTCCACAGTTCCTCAATTATACTATTTTTTTCCAGGCTTTCATGAGCAAGAAGTAAGAATATATACAATGACAATCCACCATGTTCTCCTTCTTATAATAGTATTATTTTAACAGTGTGTAATTGCAGTAGGACTAGCAAATTATTTTACTTTAATTCTATTTTCTCATCAATGAATAATAAAAGAAGTTGACACTTCAATTTGTATGAAAAAATGGGTTGGAGAGATGACTCAATGGTTAAGAGCGTGTGATTCTCTTGCAAAGACCTGGATTTAATTCCTAACATCCACATGGTGGCTCACAACTGTCTGCAACTCCAGGTTGATGCCCTCTTCTGGATTCCATGGATGCCATGCACATGCCTGGTGCACAGATATAGGTGAAGAAAAAAGAAAAAATGAAATATATATACATACATATATGAGAGAGAGAGGGAGGGAGAGAGACAGACAGACAGACAGACACAGACAGACAGGCAGGCAGACAGACAGACGCAGGCAGGCAGACAGACAGACAAACAGAGACAGACAGACAGACACAGACAGACAGACAGACAGACGGACGGACAGACAGACAGACAGACAGACAGAGACAGACAGACACAGACAGACAAGCAGACAGGCAGACAGACAGAAAGGAAGTTAGGCACATGGCTTCTCTTTCCTTTGGTTCTCCATCAGAAAGATAGCCAACAGAAGCCAAACATCTGCCATCCAAATGACTATTCTAATGGAGGTTTCAGAACATCCCTGGATAAAAAATGTCTATGTTCTTTTGACTCTCAAAATACCACTCACAGGACTGCCCCATCTACCAGGAACACAATGATCTAAGAAACTAAGGCAAACAGACAGACAGATGCAGGCAGGCAGATAGACAGACAGAGAGAGACAGACAGACAGACAGACAGACACAGACAGGCAGACAGACAGAGAGACAGACAGAGGCAAGCAGACAGACCAACAGACAGACAGAGACAGACAGACAGACAGAGAGACAGACAGACAGAGGCAAGCAGACAGACCAACAGACAGACAGAGACAGACAGACAGACAGACAGACAGACAGACACAGACAGACAGACAGACAGACACAGGCAGACAGACAGACAGAGACAGACAGACAGATGCAGGCAAACAGACAGACAGACAGAGAGAAAGGAAGTTAGGCACATGGCTTCTCTTTCCTTTGGTTCTCCATCAGAAAGATAGCCAACAGAAGTCAGACATCTGCCATCCAAATGACTATTCTAAGGGAGGTTTCAGAACATCCCTGGATAAAAACATCTATTTCTTTTGACTCTCAAAATACCACTCACAGAACTGCCCCATCTACCAGGAACATAATGATCTAAGAAACTAAGAAATTTGGGAATATAAAAGTTGATTAACAATATATCAGCTTAATCTAATTGTTGAAAAAAAAAGATATATGAGACTGAACAACTCCCTTAAGTTTGTCAGACGTTAGCTGACCCAAACTTCCAGACCCTGACAAAACTCCAGGGTTATATATCATCAGTGTTAATACTGCAACTACATCTATGAACAGCAACATGTTTTATGTTGAAATGCCTGCTACATTGTCTCTTGTGACTTTGTGCTGCTAGTTCCTTACCATATTTAGAAGTCAGAAGCTAGACAATCCAAATTGCCATTTAAAGGAATCTATACCATTGAATGTCTCAGGTGAGTGTTCTACTTCAGAGAGTTACCTCTAGCTCAAGGAAAAACCCTGATATCCATGGCCTCTTAGAACTTACTCAGTATGTATGCTATTTTTGGTGTGTGTTTGAGATGCGTAGCACATATGTTCCTGGCATCTCCTTCAAATCAATATTCTACGTCTCTTAAGTAGCACCCACTCTTCTACATATCTCCTTATTTCAGAACAGAAGGAAGTAAAATAAGTCTCTTACATTCATTTATTTTGTATGTGAAATACATTACAGCCACACAAATGTCCAATATACTCCAACTGAAGGATATTTTCATTTCAGTAAGGCACAGATCCAAAGAACTTGGCATATTGGGGGAGCCCAATAAGTTATCTATTTGTTTCAATGGGGAAATTTTTCTATATAAATATTTCTTCTGATTAAACTGACTATAGCTGACAAATCAAACTTTCTAATGAAACACTTTTTCTTTTGTGTTTGGTTGCATATAATTAATTTGGTTAGTGTACTTTCTCCTTCCTTGATGTAACCAACTGTACAAATAATCAGTTGTTCAGGCTCATCATAGGTCTCTTATTGATTCTTTTATGGTTTCAGTAGTGTAATATTGCCGCAAAACTTTTGACTTATGTCCATTTTACAGAGATACAAATTCAAAGAATTAATTGAGTTTATTATGTCACATGGAACATAATCAACAGTAGAAGATCTGAATTCCGGTTTGTCAGACTCCAAAATCCAGATTTGTCCTGATAGAGAAAAGCAAAACCTGAGTGTGAGTGGTTTCTCTGTGCAGAACAGATGTTGTCCTTGTATGCATACACAATATGTACTGGTATGTGTGGGAGCACACACCTACATACACAGAGCCCATGGGGGGATATGGGGTGTTCTGCTCTCTCACTCTCTGACATTCCTTTGAGATAGCATCTCTCACAGAATCTGGAATTAGGCTGGCAGCCCATCTTCTGAAACTTCACTACAGTTACAAGTGCCCATGCAGCCACACCCAGCTATTTACATGAGTTCTGGGGATGTGAACTTCAGTCCTAGTGTTTGCATAGCAAATGGCTTTATCCGCTCATCCATATCTCTAGTCATAGATGCTGTCCTCTAACTGTTGTAGCAGGAGTATCAGATAACGAAGAGCACTATATGTGATAGAGGAGTCACTGAGCCAGTGGGGAAAGGACAGAATCTATCTCTGGGAGGAGCTATGGAGACTTCCAGTTGTTGCTAACAATATTATTCAGGGTTATATGTGCTTCCTTTTTTTTTTTTTTTTTTTTTTTTTTTTTTTGCTTTGTTTTGGTTTGGTTTGGTTGTTTGGTTTGGTTTTGGGGTTTTCTGAGACAGAGTTTCTCTTTGTAGCCTTGGCTGTCCTGGACTCGTTTGTAGACCAGGCTGACCCCGAACTCATAGCAAACCATCTGCCTCTGCCTCCCTCTGTGCTGGGATTAAAGGCTTGTGCCATCATGCCCAGCTTATGTGCTTCCTTTTGCAATACCATAAAATGAGAGTAAATATATACAACTAGGCCAAGTCAACAAGAAAAATGCTATAAATATTTATAAATATAAATAAAATGTCATTGTGCTGGACAAGTCTGTATTTCCAGAACTTGAAAGACTGGGACAGAAGAATCAGAAGTTCTACATAGTGAGTTCCAGATGGCCTTAGACTATATTGTAAAATTATGTCTCCAGCAAAAATACAGGGGTGGAGAAAGAGGTTAGGAGGGAGAACAGTAAGGATTTTGAAAAGCATGCAGAAACATACATTTTGTAAGTTTAAGATTGTGTTATAGTTAATGAGAATAGCCGTCATAGGCTCATAGACTGTGGCACCATTAGGAGGTATGGCCTTGTTGGAGGAAGTGCGTTACAGAGGGTGAGGTTTGAGGTTTCAGAAGCTCAAGACAGGCCTAGTGTCACTTTTCCTTCTTGCTTCCTGCCCATCCAGATGTAGAGCTCTTAGCTACCTCTCCAGCACCCTGTATGCCTGAAGGCTGCCTTGCTTCCCACCATGACAATAATGGACTAAACTTCTGAACCAATAAGCCAGCCCTAATTAAAGGTTTTCCTTTATAAGAGATGCCTTGGAGCTGGGTGTGGTGGAACATGCCTTTAATCCCAGTATTCTGGAAGCAGAGGCAGGCAGATCACTGTGAGTTCGAGACCAGCCTGGTCTACAAAGTAAGTCTAGGACAGCTAAGACTACACAGAGAAACTGTGTCTCAAAAAAACAAAAACAAAAACCAAAAAGAATTGCTTGGTCACGTTGTCTCTTCACAGAAATATAAATCCCAACTAATACAGACAGACAGACAGACATTGTGAATCATTGGAGCTACACAGGTGGATAATGTTTCTTCTAGAAGTCATAGATTATCAAACAAAATGACCAGTGCCAGACATAGACTACTTCCCTTAGAGTTGTTTGTCAGAGAGGTTCCCGAGACATGCCCCCCCAATCATACAGACTGTTTTCCTTGCTCTTTTTTCACCAGAGTGTAATTGTGATATCTTATTGAAGATAGCATACACTTTGGTCACTACACATAAAGAAAACAACTCAGCACTCACCTGGAAGATTTTTCCTTGGTTGATAGCTTTCATAGTGCCAGAAAGTGCTATGCAGACCCTGTATGAGAAAGTCATCATCAGCCTTACCCAACTGTGAAGCCTGCAAGCTAGCTATAATGGCAAGCCCAGCAAGATGTGCCAAGTAGTTCAATAGTAGCATGGATGTCATGAGGTAACCAATACCATTCTGACTGAATTTAAGGCCTACTTCACAGAATATAACACACGTCTAGGACTAAATGTGGCCAAGAACCGATATGTGGAAAATCTTAAGCCCTAAAGAGAAGTCCCTACTATCATTTTGCTAATTGGATAGAATCAAACTGCCTTCATGTCTTTATATTCATGTGTTAATGCTGCTTTAATTGCTTATCAGAGAAGACTCTTTTTACAGTGGACAGAGTTTCCTACAAGGACCACAGCTGGACAAAGGACAGAGAATAAGTGACTGTACTGTGGATGCTGAGCTTTAAATGAAACATCGTTATCACACCCTTCACAGCAATACTCATGGAACTTTATGGGGAAGAAGATAGAGAGCCTGTAAGAGCTGGAGGATGGGGTGACTGTGGCAAAAACAATGTCTTATGGATATAACAGGACTTTTGTACCCATGCATTCATTCTACCCGTGGCTGCCTGCTCAAGAATGAGCTAGCCAGCATTCCAAAATGTATGAGAATGAGACTCACAGGGCCATCTCTTTAGCAAAGGAGCTACTGGCACTTTATGGCTTAGACAAAGGAGAATCAGTTTTCTTATACGTGGCCCCAGATGGGTTGGCCATGCTCCAGTGAATGGATCTTCATCCATGAGCATATGGAGAGTACTAATTGGACTCAGTGGGTTAACAAAAATAAAAGGCATGAAGATGGGGAAAATGGATATGAATTGTCCTAGAAGAGTAATAGAGAAGAAAACAGAGGTGTATTTGACCAAAAAATATTGTATACATGTGTGAAATTCTGAAAGAATAATTTTTGGTTTTGGTTTTAGAGAAATGGTTTCTCTATGTAGTCCTGTGTGCCCTGGAACTCACCATGTACAGTAAACTAGCCTCAAACTCACAGAGATTCACCTGCTGCTGCCTGCTAAGTGCTGGGATTAAAACTGTGTACCACATGGCTAGCCTTGAAATAATTCTTTTAATTGAGACTTCAGCTTGTTGGTGGTGGGGTTTTTTTAGATTTTTAATATGCTTTAAACTACCCCCTAATCTTTTGCCTCCCATACCCACATCCCATGCCAATGTTTTTTAATAATTTATTTTTATTTTATGATGACTGGTGTTTTGCTTGTGTGTATGTTTGTATGAGGGCATCAGAAACCCTGGAGATGGAGTTACAGAAAGTTGTGAGCTGCCATGTGAGCATTGGGAATTGAACCTGGGTCCCCTGGAAGAGCAGGTAGTGCTCCTAACCACTGAGCAATCTCAAGACTTTTTGTTTTAAAGACCATAAAAGAGTTGGAGGTTAATTTAATAATCTTACCTCCTTAGCTAAAGCAATCTGGCAAGGTAAACTGAGGAGGAAACATTTTCCGTTTAAAACATCAGAAGTACTCCAGTATTATGCAAGCAAAACACTGGTATTCTGACTGTCCTGGCTAGTTTAATGTCAACTTGACACAAGCTGGAGTCATCAGAGAAGAAGGAACCTCAATTGAGAAAATGCCTCTATAAGGTCCAGTTGTAAGGCATTTTCTTAATTAGCAACTTTGAGAGAGGATCCAGCCCATGGTGGGTGGTGCTATTTCCTGGCTGGTGGTCTTGGATTCTATAAGAAAGTAGGCTGAGCAAGCTATGGGGAGTAATCCACTGAATAGCACTCCTCTGTTGCTTCTCCTCCAGGTTCCTGCCCTGATTAAGTTCTTGCTCTACACGCCCTCTGTAACAGAGTGATTCAGGAGTTGTAAGCCAAAATACCCCTTTTCATGCCCAAGTTGGGTTTGGTCATGGTATTTTATCTCAGCAATAAAAAGCCTAACGGACACATCTTATTTTACAAAGTCATAAAGGGCCAAGACTGTGTAGACACATAAACAGGATTCTTCCAGCACCGTTCAGTCTCTACCTTCTCACTTGTAATCTCCAGCTGAAAATGTAGAAGATGGTAAATGTAGTTTCTTCTTTTTTGTTACTTTCTTTTTGTTGTGTTAATATAGTAGACATTATATCTCTTAGATATGAAGAGAAATCCTCTCTGATAATGTCAATGATGACCTCTGTAAAGACTGTCCAAGAGTCAGAGCAGCTGGGCTCTCCAGCACTATTGTGAACATTCAGCTGTCCCAAGGAAGGGGTCATGAAGAGGAAAGAAAAATAATAAAGAGTTTATCATCAACTTACAGTTATTGGAAATTATTGCTCACTCTTCAAGGCTTATTTGTTCACACACAGTTGACCATTATAGCATTTTTCTTCAGCTATGTAAGAAATATATGATCCTAGTTAATTCTCATTACATTATAACCAGGTGTAATGTTAGGGAAAAACTATCTAGCAATCAGTACCCAAAAGATACTGAACAATTAAAAAAGAAGACAGAGGCCTTGGAGCTAAAGCATGTTACAGAAAGGCTCCTCCATCATCAGAATGTAACATTCATTTTAGATAACCAGGAGGGAAATAGAAGGTTTGGTTTGCCCTGCAAGGCAGCTGAACACTGCCCTTACTAGAACTATGGTTAAGATATACCATTCAAACACAGTCCTGACTTCACTACAGCCATTGAATAGAGTTGCCATTCTCACCAGTAGAAGAGAAGGATGTGATCAGAACAATGGAAATAGTTATAATTATAGTAATAACAGGAGCAGAAGAAGCAATTAAGATACCTCCAAGATAAAGCAGTGAGCTAGGCTTACATTTGCCACCTCTAGCCTTCATAATTTGCCAGATACATCTTACCTAAACACTGTGGGCATATACACAAAGATTCAGAAACATAAGTAACTGGTTACAAGTTATGCAACTCATCAATGACAGAATTCAAAGCAATATTAGAACCCAAGACTCCAAAGCCTGCAGCAATTATTTTATGAAATGTCAGTTTCCTTGCAGAAGGCAATAAAAACCTAATGTCATCCATGTGTAGATCCTACATTAATGGCTTCATTGTGATGTGTGCTTATACAACCAATACTTCTGTGATTCGCTTCTGTAATCAAGGGAAAGAGGGAAATGAGCATCTGCAAAGAAAAAAAAGTTTTCACCAACAAAGTAGGGATTGGGGAAAAGTAATAGAACCACTGTTTTGGATGCCAAATCACTCAATACATTTTAATTTAAAGGTAGAGAATTTGACCACTGTAAGATTCCAAGATTCCCCTTTTCCAAATCCAGCCTCTTGTATGTTCACTAGAATGCTTAGATGCTGGACGTCATTCACAAGCATAGTAAATAACATTCTTGGAATAAGTAATTCAGGCTCACCATTAAGCCTGTGGCCATGCAGCCAATATTTGAAAAACTAGAATCACAACTAAGTCTACTTCTCAGAAAGTGTGTACACAGACACATATACACTCATAGTTTTACAAGTTAAATATTATGTTATAAGAATTTTCTAAAGGCCATTAGAATTTTGGAAAGGAAAATGAAATTTAAAGCTTTCTTAATAGTCTACCATATCGGTGTAGTGTGATTAATTTAACCATGTCTCTATCTATAGAGAACAACAGTCCTTAGTCAAGAAATCAATGGTTATGTAAATAACAGAACCTAAATTAACTGAAGACTTTTAGGAACCTCAGGATATTCTTTGGTTGCTGTAAGTTAATAGAATTCAGGGAGGCAGGAAAATCAAATGTGGTATTTTTAGCCCATTCAAAGATCCATCTGTATACACATATATTTAGCCTGTTGCTGATGTGTTGTGCCCAAAGGGGCCCCAGAGCAAGGTGGTTAAAGCAGCAGCGTCTTGCCAGAATGACAGGAGTCACCCTAACATCTGTGTGTATCAGAAACCAGGACCAGAAAAACAGCTCAGGAGATACAACTGGCTCCACTAAATCTCCAGTTCTCGATTATAAAACAATGCCTCAATTACCAAATATAACCAAAATTTTTCAATTATTTTATTGGTTATGCTCTGGGTGATGATCCAAGTTTACTAGGTATAATTGATTAAACATATTTATTGAAGTAGCAATTTGGTGTTTTAATATATGTATACTATACATTGTAAAGACTTTACTTAAATCAAGCTAATCAATACATTCATTGCCTCACACAGCTTAAATCTATTCTCTTAGTAAGTATCAAGTATATAATACATAATTAATAACTATATTCCATGAAGTATATTGAGTTATGAAAAATTATTTATATTATAAACTTAAATTTGTACCATTGGTCCACATCTTCTACTAGTCCCCTCTCTCAACCATTGTCATCCAGCAACTAATCTGTTTGACATTCTTAGATTTCACATACAAGCGAGATCATGGAGCATTTGTTTCCATTAGTGATGGTTTAATTTTAATGAATCATCTGACTCCAGAAAACATAAGCACTAGGATGGTACAGCTACCTACTTTAAGGAGTGTCTATCTACTATTACCCAGATACTCTATTTAAATGAAGAAAGAATATATTTCTCTGTTTTTCCTTTGGAAAGTGTCGTTTGTTTTCTTTCGTTCTTTTAAAAGATGAAACAACAACAAAATAACAGGGTATCAGTAAATAGTCCAAGCTTTCCTCACATTCACTATATAGTTCCAGCTGGTCGCCAACTCCTACATTCGTTTCCTGGATGCTAGAAACACATTCATGCACCACTATTCCAAGATATCAATCATATCTCTTGTTCATGGCTTTGCTTTGAGAAGGATTTTGCAACTATTCCTGATAGAAGTAGAAATATGAAATGGAATATGGCCCTTAGAGATAAGTAGGTAACTGAGGCTTTTGGGTTTTTTGTTTTTGAGACAGGCTCTGGGTGTCTTAGAACTCACTATGTAGACCAGGCTAGCCTAAACTCACAGAGATATCCCTGCCTCTGTTTCCTAAGGGCTGAGAATAAACACATGTGCCACCACACCTGGCTTTAAACAAACCATTTTTATGTATATTTTAGTGTAATTTATTCACATTACATTCCAATTGTTATCCACTCACTCTTATCTTCCTGTTACCTCCCTCACTCCCTCTTCTGTCTATTCCCCTCCAGTAGACCTCTGATGGGAAGGCCCTCCTACCTCAACTGTCTGGTGACAGACTATTAGGTCTCATCATTATAGCCTGCATCCCATTCCTCTGTGTGTCCTCTAGGCCAACTTGCCAAGGGACAGTGTCCAAATCATGGACACCAGAGTAAATGTCAAAGGTTCAACAGCAGTAACCCCCCCCCCACACACACACACATGGAGAATCAGCAGTTCATCAGCTACATCTGAACAGGGGTCTTGGTTCTCTGCATGCATTGTTCTTGGTTGGTGCACCAATCAGTTTGTGAAGGCTCCCCTGTGTCCAAATCCTCAGGCCTTGATGGTTTCCCTGTGGAGATCCTACGCTCTCCAAGAACTTCCATGCGCCTACTCTTCCCTGCCACTCTCAGAGCTCCACCCAGAGTCTAGCTGTGAGTCCCAGCATCTGTCCCACTCACCCACTGGGTGGAGTCTCTCAGAGTACATCAATTTTGGGCTAATATTCACTTATAAGTGAGTATATAAAATGTGTGTCTTTCTGGGTCTAGGTCACCTCACCTAGCATGATCATTTCTAGTTCTATCCATTTGCCTGCAAATTTCAACATTTCCTTGTTTTTAGTAGCTGAATACTATTCTATTGTGTAAATGTACCACAGTTTCTTTATTCATTCTTCGGTTGAGGGACATCTAAGTTATTTCCAGATTCTGGCTATTATGAATAAAGCTTCTATGAACACAGTTGATCAAATGTCCTTGTTGTATGCTGGAGCATCTTTCAGGTATATGCCCAGGAATAGTATAGCTGGTCTTGAGGTAGGTAGCCTTTTTCCTAATTTTCTGACAAAGCATCAGATTGATTTCCAAAGTGGTTGTATAAGTCTACCCTCCTACCATCAACAGAGGTGTTCCTCTTGCTCCACATCCTTGCTAGTACGTGCTGTCACTTAAGTTTTTTATCTTAGTCATTCTGATAGCTCTAAGATGGAATCTCAGAGTTGTTTTGATTTGCATTTCCCTGATGACAAGGAACATTGAGCATTTCTTTAAGTGCTTCTTGGCCATACAAGATTCTTCTGTTGAGAATTCTCTATTTAGCTCTGTACCCCCATTTTAAATTAGATTATTTGGTTTGGTGGTGTTTAATTTCTTGAGTTCTTTATATATTTTGGATATTAGATCTTTGTCAGATGTAAGGTTGGTGGAGATCTTTTCCCAGTCTGTAGGCTGTCATTTTCTTCTATTGACAGTGTCCTTTGCCTTAAAGAAGCTTTTAAGTTTCATGAGCTGTTGGTGTTCTGTTCAGGAAGACGTCTCCTGTGCCAATGAGTTCAAGTCTCTTTCCCTTTTTCTTCTAACAAATTTATTGTGTATGGTTTTATGTTGAAGTCTTTAATCCACTTGGACATTAGTTTTGTACAGGGCGATAAATATGAATCTATTTGCATTTTTAACATGTAGACATCCAGTTAGACCAGCACCATTTGTTAAAGATGCTGTCTTTTTTCCATTGTGGTTTTGGCTTCTTTCTCAAGAATCAAGTGTCCATAGGTGTGAGGATTTTTTTCTGGGTTTTCAACTCAATTCCATTAATCAAGTAGCCTATTTTATGCCAGTACCATGCCATTTTTATTAATGTTGCTCTAGAGTACAGCTTGAGATCAAGGATCTCTTCCTCCAGAAGATCTTTTATTGTACAGGATTGTTTTAGCTATTCTGGTTTTTGTTGTTGGTGTTGTTGGTGTTGTTGTTTTCCATATGAAATTGAGATTTGATCATTCAAGGTCTATTAAAAATGTGTTGGTATTTTGATAGGGATTGCACTGAATCTGTAGGTTGTTTTTGGTAAGATGGCCATTTTTTTTACTATGTTAATCATACTGATACATGAGCATGGGAGACCTTTCCATCTTCTGATATTTTCTTCAGTTTCTTTCTTCAGAGACTTGAAGTTTTTTCATATAGGTCTTTCACTTGCTTGGTTAGAGTTATACCAAGATACTTAATATTATTTGTGGCTATTGTCAAGGGTGTGATTTCCTTAATTTCTTTCTCATCCCATTTGTCATTTGTATACAGGAGGGCTACTGACTATTTTTAGTTGATTTTGTGTCCTGCCACTTTGATGAAGCTATTTATCAGCTGTAGGAGCTCCTTGGTAGAATTTTTGGGGTCACTTATGTATACTATCATATCATCTGCAAATATTGACATTTTTACTTCTTTCTTTCCTATTTGTATTCCCTTGGTCTACTTTAGTTGTCATATTGATCTAGCTATGATTTCAAATACTATGCTGAAGAGATATGGAGAGAGTAGACAGCACTGTCTTGTCCCTGATTCCAGTAGAATTGATTTAAGTTTCTCTCCATTTAGTTTGATGTTGGCTATAGGCTTACTGTGTATTGCCTTTACTTTACTGACTCTTAACATGAAAGGGTATTGGATTTTGTCAAATGCATTTTTGTCATCTAAAGAGATGATCATGTGGGTTTTTTTCCTTCAGTTTGTTTATGTATGTGGTGGATTACATTGATAGATTTCTGTATATTGAACCACCCTTGCATGCCTGGGATAAAGCTTACTTGGTCATGATGGATGATATTTTTGATGTTTTCTTGGATTCAGTTTGCGAGTATTTTATTGAATATTTTTGCATCAATGTTCATATGGGAAATTGGTCTGAAATTATCTTTCTTTGTTGGGTCTTTGTGTGGCTTAGGTATTAAGGTGACTGTGGCTTTGTAGAGTGAGTAGCCAAGGCATTTTTCACAAATGATTTCAAAGGATAGCGATCCAGAAATAACTAGAGTATATACCACAGTATAGTGAGTCACTGGGGTGTATCATCATAGCCAGCAGCTACATTCCTTAGTTATTCCAGTATCTGTATTGTGTCATGTGACTATATGTAAACAGTGGAGGGAAAACAGAAGTGAGGTGTGTATCATGTTTTGTATGCTATCTGTGGTGGTTTAAATAAGAAATGCCCTTCATAGCCCCATGTATTTGAACATTTGCATCCCACCAGCTTGTACTGTTTGAGGAAGTGGTACAGCCTTGAAGGAGGAAGTACATGACTAGGAGCAGGCTTTGAGAGTCCATAGCCTTGTCTTATTTCCTGTTCACTCTCTTCTTTTGGTTGGTATGTGCAGTTAAAGATGTGATCTCTCAGGTTCCTGCCTTAAATACCTGCTATGGTACTTTTTAATGTAGGACTCTTATTCTTTCCATAAGTTTCATTTGTCATGGTATTTCATTTCAGCAACAGAAAAATAATATACCATCCTTTAACTTTTTTTTCTTTTCTGTGGTGATCATGGAGGATGATAGCATAACAAGAGGAAAGAGACTGCATAATTGAGCCAGCTTTTAGAAAAGTACACAAAACCAAAGTACCAGGACAGAACACTTGAACTTCATGTGACTCATAATAATTATTCATTATATTATCATTAACATACATAGGTGGTCTGTTAAAATAGTCATAATACGTGACAGGAGTCATTTTAAAAACGTGTTGATCTCCACCCAGCCAAACCTGCTACTTCTCTGTGGTCTAACATGGTGAGTGCCTGATTTGGGAGAGATGAAACATAAGGATAAGACATGTATAGCACTCCAAGATGGGGGCAGAAGTCGGGCAAACTCCCAACAAAGGGATAACAATGCACTAAGAGTAGCAGTCACAGGGAATTAAGGCATAAGTTCTTGAAAATCAAAATGATAAGAGAAATCTGAAATCAAATTTCTTTTGGGCCATTGAGTTGTCTCATGTCTTACATGAACAGTGAACCAATACTTACAAGTGTATATTTTAGTCAGCAAGGGACATTTGTCTTTGTTATTCAAATCATTTTTGTTCCTTAAATAATCGCCCTCTTTGATTTATGACTGGTCACTCCTGATTTTAAGTCACATTCTAATTCATGTGTCCTCTTAAGGTTTTTGTAACTGGTTAAGGCAACAGTAAGGTATGAAAATAGTTTGATATCCTAATACATAGATTAAATATGTTAACGAAATTTTTGATCCCACAGATACTGCTCAAAATGACATCATTCTGTTACTGTTACCTTGAGTGTTAAATGTTCCCTATATTAATCTCTGCAAACAAACATTTACATTGAATAAAATGTTACTTTCTGCCTTTAGATAAATTACTGAGTCCTTAGGGATTATAGGACTATTTAAGTTGTCTACTTAGTCTTGATTTAACTTTGGCAAGTGCTATCCATGTAGAAATCAGTCCATTTTGTTTATATTTTCCAATTTTTGGGTTCAGATTTTTTAAATAAGACCTCATTATAATCACTTGGCTCTATCCTTGAGCTACTATTAGTGATAATAATGATGTCTGCATAGCAGTGCAATAGTAGCAATGACATTAATGATAATTGTATTAACAGATTGGTTTTATGTTGTATCTTCTACCTGTGCATCTGTCTATCACTCTTCAATTGTCATCCCTAGTAATGAGTTATGTGAGGGAATGTGTTATACACTAAAACAAATATGAATCAGAGCAGAGAGACTTCTGAAAGCTTCACCCATGCCAAAAGGTGACATATGGAGCTGAAGGTATGGCTCTGGGTAGAGTACAGGCTTAGTTGTTTTGAGACGCAGAGTTTAATTCCAAGCACCAAAGAAGAAAGTGAGATCTACACTGTCTTTTGTGACCCAGGTTCTTCTTGAAATTTACTATATCTGACACCTTAGTCCCTTACTGCTAGGGGTCTTATATCCTTAATATATAAGGCCTATACCTATATAACTATGTAAGTTCTATATCTAGTCTATGCTTTGTACACAGCTAACACAAAGACATGTTGAACCGAACTAAGGTCTAGAATTCTTGGAAGTTAAGATTCTTTTGGATCTCTTCTTTATTGGTTAAGTCTGTTTTCACAACCTTCTGTCTTATTTTCTTTCTAGGGAATAATATGAGCCCTGCAAGCCAGTCACACTCAACTCTAACACTGAACAAGCCCCTCTTAGAGTATGTTGGTTCCTGATCTCAGTGAGTACAACTAATACTTCAGCACTTTCTCCAAAAGAAACCTTCAACTTGATATAACACTACCCCCTCATGACACATGTTCCCCTACACACACACACACACACACACACACACACACACGCACACACACACATCAAAATTTTCCGTACAGGCCATAATAAAAGAGAAAGCTTACCCTACTTTGTTCAAAACTACAGTTCCTTATTAGATGCATACGTCATTGGAATAGTGCCAAATAATTTATACCTTGTCTCTTAAGATGTGCCACAATTTCTACCACTTGTTCCTCAATTCATGATCCCCTTAAAGGATCCAGGAAGTGATTTCATTCCTTTAGCATCAAAGATTAGTCTAAAGATAGTTTCATATGATCTTTACTACTTACTAAGCCTGAAAATTACTACATGTAATCAAGCACACCATAACTAGAAACCCAGAGAATGTACTTTTTTATATGATAAGTTATTGGATCATGTATTAATTAAGATAAAAGAACTCAACCTGCTTTATGATAGGAATTGGTGACATACCCTTGTGAGTAATTACAGATGAATGGAGGTGGAAAGAGAATACTGATATAAATCCTTTTGAGGATATAATGAAAATTGTGTATGCTAATTATAAAAATGCCATCATCTTGGATTTGACAATGTGTTCTAATTTTTAATAGCACTACTGGAGAAAGTGAATGCAGTCTGTGTTATTTCTTACAATTGCACATCATCCTACAATTATGTCAAAACAACTTTAATTTAAATTAATGAATAAGAGTCTTTAAAATTTAGCATTTTAGAAGTTATCTAAAAATTCCTGTGACTCCAGAAACTATAGTTACTAGCACAGGGCCTGCTCAAAACATGCGACTCAATAGTTAGTCATGGTTGAAAAAGGGCTCATGGGATCCTGCTTCATACTGCTGTACTATTGGCTATTGATTGATAGATTCTGAAAGAAGGGAAGATGTTTTTTTCCAGTGTTACATCTGCTGGGGACCCCACAAGATACCAGTGGATAGTTCGATCCAGTGGCACTATCAAATCCAGAAAGATACAACCAACCAAAAGACACGAATATGAGAATGGGTTTAGTAGAGAAGAGGATGGGTGGACAGGGAGAGAAGGAATATGTTAAAGAGCATCAACAACAATTAGAGAAGATTATATACATGTATAAAATTGCCAAAAAATTAAATTAGTAAAAAATGAATGTGTATACATGCAAAAAGGCATAGAAATTTTTTTGTGAAGTGACTGGATTGGTTGCTGATGAGGAGAATACAGGAAATGTACAAGTTATGCATGTTGAATAAGTAAAAAAACACATAGTAGTAAAATGTTCCAGACCATTCAACATTTGAGAATAATATAATAAAAACTGGTCAGAACAAATTATTTAATCATTTTAATATCTATACATGCAGGAAAGAATGGTAGCTCTAGGATTTCTAACATATTCTACTAAGAAATATAGAGCATGATATAAAATGTTTTATTCTAAGTTAGATAGATAAACTATGACTAAAATTCACATTGCCAATGACATACTGATTTCCCCAAAGGTCAATGCATCACTCAACTCTCATCAAAGAATCTTGTTGCAACAGATGGGAATTAATCCAGATACCCCAAACTGGACAAGGTGCAGAGAATAAGAAACTTTGGAGCACTCAGCCCTAAATGGGATGTCTTTATCAAGCACCTCCCCTCCCTTGATGGCTCAGAGCTTTATGTGGAAGAAGAGGCAGCAGAAAGAGTCTGTGGTCATATGGTGGGGGAGGAAGTCCCTTTCTTTCAGAGGTCTAAAGGAGAGGAATAGAGCGAAAGAGGGAAGGAAGGTGGGAACAGGAAGATACAAGTGAGGGGATAATAATTGTGATGTAATCTGAATAAATTATAATAATAAAAAAGATTGTAAGAGCCAGAGTTGGTAGATGACTCTGAAACAATCTTTCAGACACAACAGGACTGATGTACATATGAACTCACAGAGACTGAGCCATCATGCACAAGTTCAAGCCACATAGGATCCCAGTGCTAAGAGGGAGAAGTAGACATGCGGGAACACCCCTAACCAAGAAGCTATTTGAAATTGATACCTGCTGGCAAAAGGAAAAATAATTTTTTTCTGATATAATTACTGGTATATCAACCACACTCCAGGGCATGCCCCATGCTCAGGAGCCCAAGAGTAGTTGACCAACACAAAACAGGCTACAGGATTTTTCAGTGTGCTGTTGCTGTTGTTCTTGTTGTTGTTGCTGCTGCTGCTGCTGCTGCTGCTGCTGCTGCTGCTGCTGCTGCTGCTGTTGTATTTTGTGGAATTTTTGTACTTTGGGGTTTTTTGCTCTTTTGTTTTCTTGGGATGAGTTGGCCTTTTTCTTTTGAGAGAGATAATGAACATGAAATTGAGTGAGTTGAGACAAAAATGATCTAAAAGAATGAGGGGGAGGGAAAAGAATGTGATCAAAATATATTGCAAACAATATTTTTTAAATAATTTCATATATGGAAGAAAAACTTTTATGATTCATGATGATCAAATAAGCCCCAAGTTATAACTCAAACGTCAACTAAATATTTTTTCTAGTATTAAAAAAGAACTCTTTTTGGTGGTTGTAACATAAATTAAGTCATCGACATGATTGCAGATATGCTATAATTGTTGAAGTAGTGATGCTGCTTTACTTCCACATGCATATTCACTAGAAAATAATTATAATCACTTGGGTCTATCCTTGAGCTATTATTAGTGATAATAATGATGACTGCATAGCAGTGCAATAGTAGCAATGGCATTAATGATAATTGTATTAACAGATTGGTTTTATGATAATACTTTCAATCTAGTGTCTAAATGGAAAGAAGTAAACCACTTTTAGCAAGAAACTCAGAGCTAGTTACAAGTTATCAGTACTGTCTCCCTATGACCTTTGATGGTATAAAGCAGATAGCATAGGGCCCCTGTTCTGAGTGAAAAATGAAGGATGATCTCAAACTTCCAACTTGCAGAGTCATTAGCCAAGACATGAAACTTTTTAAAGAGAAATTCAAAGAAGTAGCACCACTTATACTCAACAAAGTAGGAAAGATCCAGCTCTCTATGTTTCCATTACTAGAACGGAGATTTGGCGCCAAGTTATGAGCTAAGCCAGAAAAGGAAGAACATGAACACACAGAACTAAAATCAGCCATCACTGGCAGAAAAGAGACCCAGCAGAAAAAGCATATGAGGCTCATAGGATACAAGGATAGGTTTGTGCACATTTGCCTTTCCTCATTTCTACTCACAATGTCTTTGTTGTTGTTGCTGCTGCTGCTGCTGCTGCTGCTGCTGTTTTCATCTGATGCAATGTTTCTTTCAAGTAATCTCAAATGCTTGTTGCATTTGAAAGCTTCCCTTCATATAGATTATTTTATAGTATAAAGTAACTTACATTATGAGTTTGAAAACCATCAATTGCTTTTACATCCTTAGGGATTATAGGACTATTTAAGTTGTTTACCTGATCTTGATTTAACTTTGGCAAGTGCTATCCATCTACACATCTATCCATTTCATTTATATTTTCCAATTTTGTGGGTTCAGATTTTTGAAATAAGACCTAATGATTCTTTGGATTTCATCAGTGTCAGCTGTTACATCCTCCTTTTGTTTCTGATTTTGTTGATTTGGATATTGTCTCTGCCTTTTATTTAGTTTGGCTAAAGGGTTGTCTGTTTTATTGATTTTCTCAAAGAACCAACTCTTCATTTCTTTGATTCTTTGTATTGTTCTCTTTGTTTCTAGTAGAAGAATGGATAAAGAAACTGTGGTACATATACACTATGGAATACTACTCAGCTATTACAAACAAGGAATTCCCAAAATTAGTGGATAAATGGATTGAGCTAGAAATGATCATAATGAGTGAGTTAACCCAGAAGCAGAAAGACTCAAATGGTATATACTCACTTATATCTGCATACTAGCCCAAGGGGCATGTCCCATGAAAGCCTTCACTTACCAGGAAACTGGGACAGAGGGGAGGACATCCTATTGGGACTCTAGATGAGAGAAGCATGGGAGAATAGCAAAGTAGAAGGATCCAGAGGGTCCTAGAAACCTACAAGTAGAAACTATGATAGGCAGATTTGGGCCCAGGGGTCCCACTCAAACTAAGGCACCAGCCAAGGACAATACAGGCGGTAAACTTTAAACCCCTACCCAGATCTAGCCAATGCTCAGAACATTCTCCACAGTTGAGTGGAGAGTGGGATATGACTTTCACACGTATTCTGGTGCCTCACATTTGACCATATCCCCTGGAGGGGGAGACCTGGTGGCACTCAGAGGAATGACAGCAGGATGCCAAGAAGAGACTTGATACCCTATGAGCATATACAGGGGAGGTAATCCCCCTCAGGAACAGTCATAGGGGAGGGGAATAATGGGAAAATGGGAGGGAGGGAAGAATGGGAGGATATAAGGGATGGGATAAACATTGAGATGTAACAAGAATAAATTAATAAAATTTTTTTAAATAAAATAAAATAAATACTTCAAAAAAACAAAGCTTAAACCACACATCAACCCCCATACACTAATAGTGGGAGACTTCAACACCCCACTTTCACTGAAGAATAGGTCATAGGAACAGAAACTAAGCTGAGAAATAACATCATTAATCAACGTCATGAATCAAATGGATCTAACAGATATTTACAGAACTTTTCACCCAAACACAAAAGATTATACCTTCTTCTCTGCACCCCATGCAACCTTCTCAAAAATTGATCACATAGTAGGTCACAAAGCAAGCCTCAACAGATATAAGAGGATTGAAATAATACCTTGTATCCTATCAGATCACCATGGTCTAAGGCTAGACTTTAACAACAGAAATAACAGAGAGCCTACACACACATGGAAACTAAACAACTCTCTACTTAATGACACCTAAGTCAGGCAAGAAATAGAAAAAGAAATTAAGGACTTCCTGAAATTCAATGAAAATGAAGGAACAACATACCCAAATTTATGGGATACATTGAAAGCAAAGCAGAGCTAAGAGGAAAATTCAGAGTACCAAGTGCCTTTAAAAAGAAGTTGGAAACATTTCATATAAACAACTTAACAACACATCTGGAAGCCCTAGAAAAAAAGAAGCAGAAACACCCAAGAGGAGTAGACGCCTGGAAATAATCAAACTCAGGGCTGAAATCAATAAATTAGAAACAAAGAGAACAATTCAAAGAATCAACAAAACCAGGAGCTGGTTCTTTGAGAAAAGCAACATGATAGACAAGCTATTAGCCAAACTAACTAAAAGACACTATCCAAATCAACAAAATCAGAAATGAAAATGGAGACATAACAACAGACAATGAAGAAATGCAAATAATCAAAAGATCCTACTTCAAAGGCAACTATGCCACAAAATTTGAAAATCTAAGGGAAATGGACAATGTTCTTGATCGATTCCATTTGCCAAAATTGAATCAAACTCAGATAAACAAATTAAATAGTCCTATTTCTCCTATAAAAATCAAAGTACTCATCGATAGTCTCCCAACCAAAAAAAGTCCAGGGCCAGACGGTTTCTGCCCAGATTTTCAAAGAAGAGCTAATACCGATACTCTTCAAGCTACTCCTAAAGATACAAATGGATGGAACACTACCAAATTCATTCTATGAGGCTACAGTCATGTTGAAACCTAAATCCCACAAAGACCCAACAAAAAAAAGATAATTTCAGACCAATTTCTCTTATGAACATTGATGCAAAAATACTCAATAAAATACTCACAACCCTAATACAAGAACACATCAAAGATATCATTCACCATTACCAGGTAGGCTTCATTCCAGGGATGCAGGAATGGTTTAATATATGGAAATTCATCAATGTGATCCACCATATAAACAAACTGAAAGAGAAAAACCACAGGATCATCTCCTTAGATGCAGAAAAAGCATTTGACAAAATCCAACACCCATTCATGTTTTGGAGAGATTGGGAATACAAGCCACATACCTAAATATAATAAAGGCTATATGCAGCAAGCCAATAGCCAACATCAAATTAAATGGAGAGATACACAAGGAAATTCCTCTAAAATTGGGGACCTGAGAAGGCTGTCTACTCTCTCCATATCTCTTCTATATAGCTCTTGGAGTTCTAGCCAGAACAATAAGACAACAAAAGGAGATAAGGGGGATGGATCCAAATGGGAAAGGAAGTAGTCAAATTATCCCTATTTGCAGATGATATGATAGTGTACATAAGTGACCCCCAAAATTCCATCAGAGAACTACTCATGCTGATAAACACCTCCAGCAAATTGGCTGGATACAAAGTTAACTCAAAAAAGTCAGTTGCTTTCCTATATATAAATGACAATCATGTAGAGGGAGAAATTAGGAAAACTACATACTTCACCATAGCCACAAGCAATATAAAATATCTAGGAGTAACTCTAACCAAGCAAGTGAAGGACATGTTCGAAAACAACTTTAAATCTCTTAAGAAAGAGATTGAAGATGACAGCAGAAGATATAAGGATCTCCCTTGTTCATGGATTGGGAGAGTTAACATAGTAAAAATGGCCATCTTACCAAAAGCAATTTACAGATTCAATGCAATCCCTACCAAAATACGTACACATTTTTTAAAGACATTGAAAGATCAATTCTTAACTTCATATGGAAAAACAAAAGACCTAGAATACCTAAACCAATCCTATACAATAAAAGATCTTCCAGAGGAATCTCCATACCTGATCTCAAGCTGTACTGTAGAGTAGCAGTAATTAAAACAGCATGGTACTGGAACAGCAATAGGCTCATTGATCAATGGAATTGAATTGAAGATCCAGAAATGAATCTGCACACATATGGTCACTTGATTTTTGACAAAGAAGTCAAATCTATTCAATGGAAAAAAGGTAGCATCTTCAACAAATAATACTGGCTTGACTGGTTGCCCACATTTGGAAAAATGCAATTAGACCCTTATTTATCACCATGCACAAAACTCAAGTTCAAGTGCATTAAAGACCTCAACAGAAAACCAGAGACACTAAATCGGTTAGAAGAAAAAATGGGGTAGAGCCTGGACCACATTGGCACAGGAGACAACTTCCTGAACAGAACACCAACATCCCAGGCCTTAAGCTCCACAATTAATAAATGGGACCTAATAAGGCTGAGAAGCTTCTGTAAGGCCGGAGACACTGTCAAGAGAACAAAGCAACAGCCTACAGACTGGGAAAAGATCTTCATCAACCCTACATCTGACAAAGGTCTAATATCCAAAACATATAAAGAATTCAAGAAATTAAACACCACCAAACCAAATAACCAATTATGAAATGGGGCTCAGAACTAAACAGAGAATTCTCAACAGATGACTATCGAATGACTGAGAAATACTTAAAGAAATGTTCGACCTCCCTAGTCATCAGAAAAATGCAAATCAAAACGACTCTGAGATTCCATCTTACACACATCAGAATAGCTAAGATCAAAAATTCAAGTGACACCACATGCTGGCGAGGATGTGGAGAAAGAGGAAGACTGCTTCATTGCTGGTGAGAATGCAAACTTGCACAAGCACTTTAGAAATCTATCTGGCGCTTTCTCAGAAAACTGGGAATAGGACTTCCTCAAGACCCAGCTACTCCACTCCTTGGAATATACCCAGAAAATCTTCAACCACACAACTAGGATATATTCTCAACCATGTTCATAGCAGCCTTATTCATGATAGCCAGAACCTGGAAACAGCCTAAATGTCCCTCAGTTGAAGAATGGATAAAGAAGCTGTGCTACATTTACACTATGGAATCCTACTCAGCTATTAAAAACAAGGAAGTCTCAAAATTTGTGGACAAATGGATGGAACTAGAAATAATCATACTGAGTAAGTTAACCCAGAAACAGAAAGTCTCACATGGTATATACTCACTTAGAATTGGGCACTGGCCCAAAAAGCATGTCCCATGAAAGTCTTTACTTACCAGGAGATTGGGATAGATGTGAGGATATCCTACTGGGACTCTAGGAAGAGAAATATAGGAGATGGGGAAATAGAAGGATCCAGAGGGTCCTAGAAACCTACAAGAAGAACATTGTGATGCGTGGATCAGAGCCCATGGGGCCCTGCTCAAACTCTTGCACTAACCAAGGACAATACAAGTAGTAAATATTGAACCCCTACTCTGATCTAGCCAAAGGACAGGATATTCTCCACAGTTATGTGGAGGACAGGGACTTACTCTGACATGAACTCTGGTGCCCCATATTTGACCACCTTTCCTTTTTGGGGAGGCCTGGTGGCACTCAAAGAATGAATAAGCAGGCTACCAAGATGAGACTTGATAGCCTATGACCATATAGTGGGGGAGGAGATCCCCCTCGGTCATAGACCTAGAGGAGGGGAATATGGTGAAAGCGGGAAGGAGGAAGGAATGGGAGGATACAAGTGATGGGATAACAATTTAGTTGTAATCTGAATAAATTAAATAAATTTTTTAAATGCCTGCACTGAAAAGAAAGCCAAAACCATACAATGGAAAAACAATAGCATCATCAACAAATGGTGCTGGTCTAACTGGATGTCTACTTGTAGAAAAATGCAAATAGACCCTTACTTATCACCATGAAGAAAACTAAAGTGCAACTGGATTAAAGATCTCAACATAAAACCAAACACACTAAATCTGTTAGAAGAAAAAGTTGGGAAGAGCCTTGAGCTCATTGGCACAGGAGGCAACTCCCTGAAGAGAACACCAACAGCTCAGGCCCTAAGATCAACTTTATGAAACTGAAAAGCTTCTTTAAGGTAAAGGACACTGTCAACAGAACAAAACGACAGCCTACAGACTGGGAAAAGATCTTCATTAACCCTACATCTGACTGAAGGCTAATATCCAAAATATATAGAGAACTCAAAAAAATTAAACACCAGAAAACCAAATATCCCAAATAAAAATTGGGGTACAGAGCTAAACAGAATTTTCAGCAGAGGAATATCAAATGGCCAAGACATGCTTAAAGAAATGTTCAACATCCTTAATCATCAGGGAAAGTCAAATCAAAATGACTCTGAGATTCTGTCTTATAGCTGTCAGAACGGCTAAGATCAAAAACTCAAGTGATAGCACATGCTGGTAAGGATGTAGAGAAAGGGGAACACCCCTCCATTGCTGGTGGGAGTGGAAACTTGTATACCCACTTCGGAAATCGATCTGGCACTTTCTCAGAAATCTGGGAATAATTCTTCCTCAAGACCCAACCATACCACTCCTGGGCATACACCCTAAAGATGTTCTACTATACAACAAGGATATTTGCCCAACTATGTTCATAGCAGCCTGATTCATAATAGCCAGAATCTGGAAGCAACCTTGATGTCCCTCAGTGGAAGAATGGATAAAGAAACTGGTACATTTACACAGTGGAATACTACTTAGCTATTAAAAACAAGGCAATCTTGAAATTTGCAGAGAAATAAATGAAACTAGAAAATATCATCCTGAGTGAGGTAACCAAGACCCAGAAACACATACATGGCAGGAACCTAACATAGTTGTCCTCTGGGAGGCTCCACCCAGCAAAGAATGGAAACAGATGGTAAGACTCATAGCCAAACATTGGGTAGAGTGCAAATAGCCTTGTGAAAGAGTTCGAGGAAGGATAGAAGAACCCTGAGGGAACAGGAGCTCTACAGGAAATTATTTCTTAATCACTTCTGCTTAGCCTTCAGAATTAACACAGCAACTTAAAAGTACATAGAACATATGATGATGGCATACACGAAAGATGAACATCTGCATTTTGGGGTTCCAAATGGGCATAAAAGTTACATTTAACACTGTAGTATATTACCCTACTATATTCCTCAACAAAGAAAGTTTGATATATTATAGATGAATATTGCAGGGCTGAGTTGTAGAAAAGATCACATTTTTTAAAACTAGAAAAAATTTTGTATGAGAATAACATTTAATTTCTCATTGTTTTCTCCATTAATTCAAGCCCTAGGAGTCATAAATGGCATATTACCACCCAGTGTATCTGGAAGCTATGTGTGCATTATCTTCAAAAACAAGACAGTCACTTAAAACACAAAAAGAAGGAAAAAATTCCTGTGAGCAGACAAAATACATTTTGAAAAGCATAGGCACCAAATAAATACACTCTGCTGGCTCCTCTGTTCATTGCCATTTTTTAGTTACTTTCTTTGTGCCAGGAGTTCACTTTTGAACTCTTAATTTTATTTGTGGCATGAATAAACAGGAATACATACCTCGTTTTCATGTCATGCAGCCAATGAAAAGCACCAAACAAAATATAAAAATCCAACCAGAATCAGGCTATTCTATCCCATCCTACTTTATTGCCCTCGTGGGAATTTATCCTAAATGCCAAAGGATGAACACAAGGCAGTGCTAATTAGATTGGTGCATTTAACACTTGTGAAATATCTTACATATGAATACACCACACACAAGAAGTTATATTCTTTTTAGCCAGAGCTAGTTAATGATCAGAGGGTAATGGCTAATGGAAGAAATATTCATTTCGCTTTCTATAGTTAAAAGGCAAAATCATTAACTAAGCATAAGTGGAGGCATTTTATTACCATATGACACTAATTCCCTTGCTTTAAATTACTCAGCTTCTGAGCAGAAAACATGTGGATTATACTCACCCACAGAGGGAGGTTCAAAACAAGGATGTTTGCAATTGCCACACTTCAGCAGAAGTGAAGATTTTCTGCAATGTAATACAGACGTTTTCTTTAGCAATGCAGTTTAATTTACAAAAGTCTAGAAACATCTACTAAGGTAGGAAATTTAGCCAAACAAAAATAGCCAAAGGGAATACTCTCAACCCCACTGGCAGCCTCGGTGCTTGGCTTCAAGAAGAGGTGAGGGCAAAGCTTAGCATTGTGTATACCCTTTTCACACACTTTTAGTCTTTAAAATGATTTGCCTTGATTTTCAAGTGAAAAAAACATACACATTTCAACACAGAGAATGTTTATGGCTTCATATCTACAATGAGACTGAGGACATAAAAACCCTAGCTGTTTTCTTTTAATATGGACATCACTATGGTTAAATCTACTTCTTTAGCAGGACTAGGATAATGAGCAGGCAAAGAGGCCAAGTTGTGGTTGCTTGAACCCAACATGAGTCCAACAGAGACCTGAACAAGGGCCTGTAAAGGAACATACCTCCTAAGATTCTCCCAGGAAAATAACTATCAAAGTGATAACCAGAATAAATAATTAACTACCAGTGAGCTCATATCTAAAGAGAAAGAGGTTGTGCAATGAAGTACCATTTTGCCAAATCATTAGCATGTTCTGGGAGACAAGAACAAGGAAAGGCAGAAACAATCAAGCCGAAATCCAATTTTTAATATTAATGTTCTGTATAATCAAAGCGTTTGAACAAGGCATAGGCTCTCTTTGCCTTAGTTTCTTTATCTAAAAATCAAGGGGGAAAAGTATGGACTAGAAATTGATAATCTCTCTAAGCTATATGAATCAAGCGAAAGATTGAAGTGTATGAATAGTACTACCTTCCCAAAGCAAGGTTAGCATGTGTATACCTTAAGAAAATGGGATGGGCTGATTGTTGTAATTTAAATGGGTCAACCCTTCTTTGTGAATACATTTCCCCTTCTCCTCAATGTCTAACTATATAACTATACTTAGGAACAGGAAGCTTTGCTACTTTGAGTTAGCTGGAGAACTCTTCTCTGGGAGATAAAGGTTTTTTATTTAGGACAAGGACCATGTTTGGTTACAAAGATGAGTCCCCTGGGCAGTGCCTTAATGGTCTTGGCTGAAATAAGCATCACAGCTAAACTACTTGCCATGAGGAAATTCAAAGGCTGCATGATTGGAAAGAAGTAAGCTAGACAAGAAAAGGAAAAATGTAGAAAGTATGAGCAAGAATCCAGGTATCCTAGGATAGCTGCATCATAATCATAAAGAATGATGGCACATCTAGAGTCTATTCCCTAGGTACTAGAGTTGAAAGATCAAATTTAACTGGACATCTGGCATTTTAATTCGAAGTGAACACAAATGAGTTTTTAGTGTAAGTAGAAGCCAAATATTGTTTGAAGTATACAAATTTAATAGTAAAATCATTTTGTTTATCAGAAAATCTAGTGTTAATAAATACACTAAAATTTTCTTTCTTAGATCAGAAATAGAAATCACAAATATTTTCAAAGCCCCAAACTAAGATTGCTCAGCTAGAGTTGTATCAAACCTCCTTCCATACTGCCAGTACCCCATAGTGTTTAGGTTAATTAGGAAAAGGTGTTTTCTCTCCAGACCAGGTTAACACATGAGGCTTATTAAGTAGTTCATGGACTGGATTTCAACGACCATTCTCTTCAATCCTGCTTTACTTCTACCTCTTCAAAGCTCTCACAACACCAGACTCACACAGCCCAAAGTAAAGCATATGAGGACAGTGAAGGTATTCTAGTGCTAGAATGCAAGATTTGTAAGGAGAAATTCAGCAAAAGAGAAGTAGGCTTACACCAAGAAATAATCTTCAGAGCAATGCTAAAGATTTTGTGGCCATAGAGGAAGAAAAACAAAGAATCAGTCCTTGGCTCTCCTCAAGCCTGGAGATTAGTGTTAATAATAATGAGCAAAGTAAAGCCTGAAGATGGGATCATCTGAAATATGAATAAAGTTGTAAAACTAAAGAGGGAAAGAGTGGGGTGCAAGTAAAGGAAAGTGGAGGGTGGTGAAAGGGTTGGGACAGAGAAGTCAATGGGAGGAGACCTCTGGGACAAGCTGGAGACCTGCAACAAGGTAGGCTCCTGGGAGAATATGGGATGATTCTAGCTGAGACTCCTGGCAGTGGGGGATAGGAAGACTTAAGTGGTCACCTGGGGACACCAATCCATCCACAAAACTGTTGACCCAAAATTTACTCCACCTACAAGATGGACAGAGGTAAAAATGTAGCAGAGATTGAAGGAATGTCCAACCAATCTCTGGCCCAACTTGAGACTCACCTCATAGGAAGCCAACCTCTGTCACTATTAAACAAAACTGTGCTATGCTTGAAGACATGAGCCAAGATAACTGTCCTCTGTGAATCTCCACCCAGTAGTGTATTGAAACAAATGCTGAGACCCACAGCCAAACATTAGACCAAGATCTGTGAATCTTGTGGAAGAGTTGGAGGAAGGATAGAGGGACATAAAGGGGACAAGAACTGCACAAGAAGACCAACAGAGTCAATTAACCTAGGCCCATGGAGGCTCACAGAGACTGAACCACCAACCTAAGTGTATTCATGGACTGGAAATAGGCACCCTACACTTATGGAGCTAATGGGCACCTTGGTCTTCATGTGGGTCCCTTAACAACTGGAGCAAAGACTGTCACTGACATGGACACAGTTCACTGCTATTGGATCACTTTCCCCTAGCTGGGCAGCATTGTTTGGCCTCAGTGGAAGAAGACATGCTTAGTCTTGATGTGGACATGAAGTGGCTGGGTGGGATGGCATGCAGGGGAGCTTCCTTCTCTCTGAGAAGAAGGGGAGGGGTGCTGGGAAGAGAGGAGGGAGGTGGCTGCCATTAGTATGTAAAGTAAATAAATTAATTAAAGAAAAATTTACAGATTTTTGTCAGGGTACAAGAGATAAAAAAATAAACATTTTGCACCAATGAAAAAAATTTAGAACATTATAATAATATTCTTCATCCATATCAATGATTATATTATATCCCATATTCAATAATGCTTCTTTTTCCTGAATTTCTCCCTAAAGCCATGTACTTCAGTTGAAGAAAATAATAGGTCAGAAATCTTAAAGGTGAGATGAGAGAACTAAGTTAGCCATAAGAAATAACAGAAGAATGACTCCAATGACTGGCTAATCAATGTTTTGTGCATGTTTCTAAATATATGAAACAATTTCTCCTTTACTTTGGTCAGTTTTTATGGTCCTAGGTCAAGTTCTCTAGAAATACTAGAATCATGACTCTTGTGACTCTGAACTGTAAATATAGCAGAAGCAGGAGGATTACTCTTTCTATAAGCCACTAGAGTTGATATTCCAGTTGCAATGTTATACTAATAGAATGTGAACTATTATTCTAGAAACATTAACAAGAAAATGTAGTTCTATAATTGAAAACCAGACTTCCAGTCTATGGTAGTCTGTGAGTACTGAAATATGAACTTCAGTTCAAGGAGGGAGAAATGGAATGGACTCTTGAAAGCTAATTCAATCCTGTTGACTAATCATCTTGTGTTAATTTTGGAACTGCTGGAACTGTCTGAACTCTCATATGAAAGAATTGTAAATAGACATCTGGAAAGGAGAAGAGAAGGACAGGTCAAGTCTCAGAATAATATTTCTAATAATGATCATGAGAAAGTTTCCTGCCCTGCAATGTATTCCCCCTCTTCTGCTCATGTACATCTTAAAGGAAGCAATGTATATCTCCTTTCCAAGGTTAAGTCCACCCCACTCGGTGCGCTTGTTCACATCACTGTTCTAGGATATCACTCTATTAGATTTCGTGTTTTTTCTCTTCTCTTTCCACTTTCAAATTCTTTTTCTCTGCCACATTCCTCTTGGCTTGCTTATACACTCACTGCTTTGCCAGACTTAATCTACTTCATTCACAAGCAAACATGAGTGATTCTCTAGTACGTACCCTGTAGTACCCAGGTGCAGATTATCCCTGATGTACAAACTGTATTGCTCCACTCTTGAAGTTGCGTAGGCATCTTTGGCTATTTCCGACCCATGTGTTGTGAGTAGAAGCTAAGAAGAGAAAGTATGAATTATCAATGTGCCCATTTTCTTTGTAGTAACTCAAGGGTCCTCATGTTCTAGACAATACAATCACAGATGTTTCACACTTTTTAGTCAAGTAGAGACTTCTCTAAGTTAAAATAAACACAGCTTAAGTGAGAAATCTGACTACATATTACAATAATCAGATTTGAGCAGTATTTAGTGGTTCTGTTGTTGTATTGGTGGAGGTGGTAGTGGTATACTATTGAATGAACTTAGGGTGTCACACAAGCTAAGTAAGCTGTACCATTGAACTATATTCCTAGTCATAGGGCATTATTTGTGAGCCCAATGGCACCTTGCCAGTCCTGATCAGTGCTATCTTCTTTGTTTCTTCCACTTTCCTACCATGTTCATTCCAATAGCAGTAGTCTTGGACAAGATCTGAGGACAAGAAACAAGGCCCAGGAAGCCTCACCAATTTTCCCGTCTCCACCCATCTACCCCTAGCATATGTAGCCATACTTAGATTTTACACATGTGTGCTAGAGACCCCCAACTCCGGTCTTCATGCCCACAGAGCAAGTGCTTCTCTTCACTGAGCCAGCTGCCCAGCCACCGCTATATTGGTTACTTCTGAGACTATGAGGGAGAATCTGCTTCAGGCTTCTCTAACTGGTGTGACCATGTGCCTCTTCCCAGTGTGCTCCCTCTAACCACCTATTTTTGTTTCCAAATTCACCCTTTCTCATAAAAGCGCCACTCATATTACTAGGATCTACACTAATGGCTTTATGTTAGCTTGATTGCCTGTGAAAATACCCTATCTTTAAATAAGGTTGTACTGGAAATCCTTGGGTTAGGACTCCAACACATAGATTTTCTGGAGACACAAAACAGTCTGTTGTACTCTCCCAATCATTTCATCTCCTCATGACTAACATGATCACCTCTCTGAATGTGATCCATTTGTCTCCTGACCATATGTTAACTGATTTTTAAAGTATTATAAGCCTTTGATTTTTTCCAGTTACACAAGGGTCTTTCCCTGCATAAAGCTAACAGAAACTCACTGCAAAAAAAAGAACTGCTTATTGAAGTAAGCAAGCATTGGGATAGAGAAAGAAGATGGATCTGTGGGCAATGTTACAGTGAGATCTAACCTTGTTTTACATTTCCAACTACATTTTTGATGTCTTCACTCAGATATTTAACCAATACTGCATGACCAACATTCAATGCCCCCCCAAAAAAAACACCTTCTCCCCTTGTGAAACAATGATGTTATATATTTTTTTAATTTTATTAATTTATTCATATTACATCTCGATTGTTAGCCCTTCCCCTGTTTCCTCCCATTCTTCCCTCCCTTCCACTTCCCCCCTTCTCCCCTCCCCTATGTCTGTGATTGAGGGAGACCTCCTCCCCCTATATATGCTCTTAGAATATCGAGTCTCTTCTTGGTAACTTGCTATCCTTCCTCTGAGTGCCACCAGGTCTCCCCATCCAGGAGACATGGTCAGAAAAGGGGCAATGTTATATATTTCTATGAGTGATAATTAATTTCTTCATCCAGGCCTGAAAACTCACTGTAATCTTTGTTTCCTCTCCACTTCATCCTCAAAATTCCATCTGTTACCAAGTCATCAGTGGAACTCTCTGATACATCTGTCAATACTGCTTCTGCTTCTTCTGACTTGCTACAGCATATAATCCCTACTCAAAGGGGTACAATGACCTAACTTGTTTCCACACTTCCACGGGTATCCTATATGATGTGATCACACTTGTGTTCATAATGAGAGCTGTCTGACGAGGTTTAAAGTTTATCTCATGTCCTGTAACTCTTCTACATGTCTTTTACTTGTCAGCAAAATATGACCCACAGTTTTCAGTCCCTCTTTAAGCCTTTATTTTCTAAGACAAGATGCTGCATATTTACTGCAAGCATAAAATACAACATTTAGCTTGCACTCCTCTGTGCTATAATTAGAATAGCTCACATTTACAAAATGTAGTTCAGAATACATTTGCCGAACTGAAGTGCATAGTGCTCTATGTTTTATGAGAGTTATCACAATAATCTTCAGATTTGCCCTTTAACAGTCTATAATCTTTTCAAGTTGAAACATTAACTTCTTCGTGGTTTTTAATCCTGAGATAACACAACCAGCCTAGGGAATTGGGAACAGTAGCCTTTAGAGCATGCTTCCTGCCCAGTGAAGCATGCCATGGAATGCAGAGGATGGCTGTACTAGACATTATTTGGGGCACTAGTTTCAACCTCTTATAGCTTTCTCTCCTCTTTGTTTGTGCTGTATGCTTATCTAGCTTCAAGACAGCACTGCCTTCCAAGGTCATAACCTATTTGATCAATACTCTAGCTCTTTATTCTTTCTCCATCCCTAACCATATATTATATTCTTCTACCAGTCTAAGACTCAGATCTAAGACAACATTTGGCGTGGCCTCAGGACCACAAGGCTAGAAAATAATACTTTGACCCTTTTCTATTAAGGACCAAACAATTATAGGACTGCTGTCAGATTTTGTGCTCAAAGGTCAATACTTTGCCAGCTTCCTTTAACATGAGCAGTTTAGCTTGACAGTGCCCATGCCTACCACCTTCCATCAGTTATTCCTGAAATTCTGGGTCCTGCTGTGGAGGGATGTAGGAATCAAAGTTGATTAGTTGGTTGCTTGGTAAAATCTCCTCTGGCGCCACTGTGTTTATTGATCAGAGAGAGGTTTTGCATTGATTTCCCCCATTGTGTGTGGTATCCTTATCACCTTCCAGCACAAAGCTCTTTTATTGATAGTTTTTCTAGACTGAAAAAGAGCTAGCATTATCTGTTTTTTCCCATTCTTTGCTGCTAAAAAACCCTGTCATGTGTTTATGTTTCTGAGATGAGTGATAAGAAGGTCTTGTCTAAAGCGCTCTAGTACACTAATCCTGACAGAGGGCAGATCTAATACCAAAGCATGTGTTCTGTTTCTGGTTCACAGATCTTGAATCAAAAGTGGAGAGTCACGCAATGAGGCATGCATTTACTCGTCGACAAATATCTAAGGAGCTGATCATTGCAATAACTACAGGGGATCCAGACCTTTCCAGCTACTAGTAGTTCATAGCAGAGTATGAAAGCATCAAATAGATCATTTATATTCCTATTATAACCACTGAAAACAGGCATTTCTTCACATTTAAGAGGCCTATGTTCAGCTTTTTATAATCAAATTCTGCCATTTTTGTTGCAAAGAACATTAGAGTTTTACCTGGAGACTTTTTCATATAGATCCAGTAGGCAGAAAATGAAATATTTCCAAGGCAGTGGCTTATTTATATCCTTTCTCTGCAGGGATTATTCTACCATAGAAAACATTCCATTCATAGAGAGTTTTGTTCATTTCATCTCTTTTTCTTGTGTCTTGTGAAAACCCTATTGTGAATGAACATGAACTTTAAAATGCCACACTTTAACAAGGAGATCAAACCTACCCATTCAGAGATAAAGAGGAAGCCATGGTACCACAGAAACACAAGAAAACAGGCTGGGTACCAAATATAGGCTCAGGGATCAGAAAAAAATGTTCTTACAGATGACTCTAAGGTAACTCTGAAACACAAATGGAGTAGATGAATGTGAATCAGCTTGCAAGGACCAGAAGAGAAGAGAACCTTGGTCCAAGCAGAGAAGAGAGTGAGAACAAAGGCCAGGGGATGAACAATAGCAAATACCAACCGCACACACAGATCGCTGGAACATCAACAAGACATGGGACATGGGACATGATAGACTGAATCAGGTCCCCAATTCCTTAGAAAATGGAAACAACAAAATGTGTGCAAGTTCCCTACATCTAGTATTTGGGGAAACTTTTCTTACTCTCCTAATGGGATAATAGTCATTCTGAGTAGTCTGGGCACCTGTGTCATTTGGGTGTTTTTAAGTTACTGTAGACATTTTAAATGGTGATCAAAGTCACTGGCTCTCCTTTGAAAACAAAGAGAGCTTATGCCCTTTTATGAATGTGTCAAGTAATAATAATGTACAATTGCCAAACCTGAATGACAAACTCTCATAGAACAGGGGGACCATATGACAGGCAGTTACTACAGGTGGAGTGATCAAAAGGAAGAGGTCATAAATAGCAACAAAAAAAAGATGAGTGAGAAGGAAGAGAGAAACACAGAAATGGACAGTAAATTAGAGGCAGAGCTCAGCATGGTCCTTTGAAGATGGTGAAAACAATGGAATAATGCTGAGGAAGGTCAGATAAACCCACCCCCAGTCAGATGCAGCCTAGCCCATGACAGCACTTATTACTTTCCTGTGGCTATGATAACAAACTACCACAAGATCAAAACCAGAAAAAAAATACTTTTTCATAATTCAAAAGGACAACAATTCCAAAGCAAGGTGGTACCAAGGCTATACTTCCTGTAGCGGCTGTAGGGTGACATCTTCTTTGCCAGTTTTGGATTCTGGTAGCATGCCTTAGCTTTTGTCCACATCACTCTAATCTCACTCCATTTCTTCATGGGTCTTTCTGCTTTGTGCCCCTATTTTCATCCTCTTTGTCCCATATGAAGATATTTGTCATCAGACTTAGAGCTCAGATGGATAATCCAGAATGATCTCATGATGAGATCCTTTAATTATTTTTAAAAGGGTTCCTCTTATCAATGAGGCCACATTTAAAAGTTCTAGTAGTTAAGACAGGGGCCTGAAAAGGGAAGGCCCCTCTACCCACGCACCCCAGCACATCAAGTATCATCAAGACTGAATGCATCCTCTTCCCCTGTGGCCTGGCAAGGCAGTCCCTCCAGCAGGAAGTGATCAAAAAGCAGGCAACAGAGTCCATGTCAGAGACAGACCCCCGTCTCCCCTTACTAGGGAACCCACATGAAGCCTGAGCTGCCCATTGGCTACATCTGTGTAGAGGGCCTACGTCCAGTCTATGTAAGGTCTTTAGTAGATGAGGAATAGACGAGGGGGAGGGGGAGAGGGAGGGAGGGAGGGTAGAACTGGGAGGAGAGGGAAGAGGAGGCTAGTGTCAGGATGTAAAGTTAGTTAATTATTAATTAATTAAAAAAGAAATATAACATAATGAGATAACAGTGACTTTAAAAACTGTCATTAACACAGCATCTGGCCCATTCCAAGTGCTCATAAAATATACACTGAATGACAATTTTTAAACTGTCTGTACTGTGTATAATAATTAAAAATTATATTTCTTTTTGGTAAAAAAAAAAAAGATGTGGCCATGTATTTAATGTAGCCACCAGCCTATTAACAAAAAGTAGAAGTGGAAGCTGGGAAGGTGACTCAGCAAAGTGTTTGCAGAGCAAGCAGGAGGACATGATTTCAAGCATAAAGACCTGAGTTAAGATCCCTGGCACCCATGGTCAAAACAAGCCAAGTATGGTCGCATAGTGGTATGTGCTTGTAATTCCACATTGAGAGACAGAAATTTTTCAAGAGTTCACAGGCTAGCCAGTTTACCAATTGGTGACCACCAGATTCAATGAGTAACCTTGTCTCCAAAACTATGGTGGAGAAGTGAGAGAGAAGGTCATCTAATGTGAATGGACAAGCATATCTGCACACACATGTATACACCAGAGAGAGACAGAGACAGAGAGAGAAAGAGAGAGAGACAGAGACAGAGAGACAGAGAGAGAGAAAATAAATATACCCACAATTAGAATTATTTTCTAAAGTTTAAAATGAAAAGGAAAGTAGTGCAAAAGAAACCTATAAGATTTCAGATTATTCATTAAAGAAAATTAGCATTTTCTTAGGAAATCCAGTCTCATGAACAGTCAACTAACCTTTTTAAATAACTTTTTTCATTTTGGGGGGTTATAATGTGACCACATCATCCCCCCTTTCCTTTTCCTCTTTGCAACCCCTCTCATGTATCAACACCTTTGCTCCTTCAAAGTGATGGCATTTTTTTCTACAATTTTTATGAAATATTTTACATATACATTTATATTACTATACATATATACAATAAACTACCTATAGGAAGAAGAACCACAAAACAATCAGGAATTATATAAATGTTATATTCATAGTGTTTTGGCTATTTGTATTTGGCAGCCTTGAAGAAAATATCTTTCCTATCTTGGTATATCTAAAATTCTGAATATAAGTCAATAGCATCTTTTTTATTAAATGTTGTTACATATATAAAGATTTTTATACATATAAATGTATATATACACATGTGAGCATATTTCTAAGTATATAAATATAACTGTCTCAGTCGTATGATGCTCATCTTCTCTCCTAATGATAAATGACAGGAAGACTATGAATACAGCACTACACAGAGGAGAAGGATGCTAGCATTGTCAGACTCACTCTCTTTCCCATCACAATTTCTCTTAGACTCATCATACATATATTTATGGAAGGAGTTTATATATAGCTTACCTGCCTAAGAGCACAATTCATTCCATATAAAATGTATCTTCTAAGGGACCAATACTCTATACATCTTATTTTTCTACTAATTTAATTGTTATTTCTTAGACTTAAAAGCTCTCATTAACCAGCACCCTCAGTTTGTGAGTCATATAAAATAATCAAGAAAACATTTCAATAAGTAAAGCAGCCAGTGCCTAAATTTGATATGCCTAGCCCAAAATGACAGTGAAGACTTTACCATACCTGACAGGTTCAAGGATTAAGCCTTTTCCCTTTAAGACACTATACACAGAAACCAGAATTTGGAAATTTATACCAAATTATATTTTTCAAATTATGTAATCCAACTGCTACATGACCTGTTATTCATCCCAGTGTTTTGTTTTCAAAGCAGGGTTCACATGAAGAAACCAATTCCAGAAACAATACTTGGAATAATTCAATCAGCCCTCTTGGCTCTGAGTTCCTTTCCCTTCCCTGGCTCCATGTGGGAGCTAAGAGGCAATTAGTGCTGTCTCTGTGCACTCTGATGAACCATGGAAGAACTCAATTCTGAAAGTCCAACTGTTGCTCACTTGCACCAATTAAAGGACTGTGCTTAAATCTGCTCCAGGCCATAGTTTAGAAATGGGCCTTTGTGAGCAAAAGTCTCAGAAGGAGAAAGGCAGTGAAAATTAATTAGTACTATTCCTAGGTACCAGCAAAGATGCTGCAATTCCACTGTGCTTTATGAAAGCTCAGCTGGGACTTGAAGCCTTGCTCAGACAGTGCACTAGCTCACCTATTTTTAAAGTTGATTCTACAAATGACATATACTGGCAAGTCAGTTCAGGCAAAGTAAAATTCAAAGGGCACCAAAGTAAAAGTTGAGCTAATACAATATACGTGGTTTTAACCTTCTGCTTTAGAAGAGGTTTGTATATCAAAAATAGCCCTTCAGACAAGTAGAGATATGGAATCTGCTTCTAAGTTGTCAGTGGTGACATGACATTTCAGTTTAACAAAAGGAAAAATAGCACTCAAGTCCACTTTTATGTCACCTGTTGTTGAATGTCAGAATAAATGGTGTCATATGTCCAAACAGTTAGCCTTTCCTCCCCAGTGCAAAATTTTCTACCTCTATGCTGTCTCATACTGCCCCTTTCCAACACATACAGAAAAAAAGTCACCACTCTAAATTGGCCCATCATGAGGATGGAAAGCAGCAATATCTTAATTATAAAAGACTGTATTCACTAAAAAATTGGTTTCATTGTTATATTGCTTCGAACACACTGTCACTGCTCAGTATCTGCTTAGCATCCTGTAGTCAGGCAAACTATGAGATTATCTCCCACCAAGCTTTAAAGATAAGTGGAGAGCCCCCAACAGACAGTCTTCAAACCTAGGGAGGGAGGGGTCAAGCCCTAATAGAGTGATGAGATTTCTGGATACAAACTTGGTTCTGCATCTATTCCCTCAGTTTGAGTTCTCTTGGATCCCCAAACTGACTTCTCTTTTTCAATGATCTCTGCTAGCTACTTGATACCCTTTGTCCTTTAAAGTATTAGAGTGGCCCAGTCTTTAGACAGTTTCTCTTCTTACATCTCTTCGGTGATACTGACAATTAAACCCAAGACTTCACATCACAGACGCTGCTCAAGTGCTCTACCACAGAGCTGCACACTCAGATTCAGTCTTGCTTTTCTTTGTGCTTACTCCCTCAGGAGGTTCCTTCCTCTTTTTCCTTTAAATTCTATCTTAACAGACAACTCCCAAATGGAGACATACTGTCTATGAGACAAATAATTGATTCCAGCTACCTCCTCATTACTTCCACTTCAATATATCAATAGGCATTTACATCTCTTCCTTTGCACACTCCATACCTCATCAATAATAAAATCTGTAAAAATGTATTTGCAGTACTTTCAGAATACAACCAGAATCCGATTGTTTTTCATATCAAGCTCTATATGAGCCTAGTATAGCCACCAAATTTTAGGGTCGGCTCCTCATTGGCCTGTCTCTGCTCTTGACTATCCAATCTGTGAGATAGCCAGAGTGATCATTGTAGTATGTATCACTTATCTGCAAAAACCCTTCTAATGGTTCCCTATTTTCCAAAAATAACAACTCAATTCTTCATGATGACTTCTAAGGCCCTCGATAATCTAGATCACAATATGGTTCCTAACATTATCTCCTATCAAATCTATGCCTCCATCCCTCTAGACACTGTGTCTCAGCAACTTGGCTACCCTTAGGCCCAAATCAGAGCCCTTGCACTGACTGTCCTGCCTAGCCTGGAATGTTCTTATCCTTAGATATCAGCTTGTATCATTCCCTGAACTGAATCACTCAATGGTACCTTTTCAGTCATGTTTCCCTTTGCTATCAGTTACCAAATGATACCCTCTCCCATATGCCACATGTGTTCCCCATCCCACTAACTATCTTTAGCCCATAATACTTATCACCAATATATTATACACTTCATATATTGTTGAAATCTGTCTCTCCTGACATATGAATGGGTGCCTGTTCTGTGAAATCAGGAATTATGTCCATCTTATTCTTTATTCTATCCCAGGCACCTTAACCAGAATACCTAGCTCATGAAGAATAACCAATAAATATCACAAATATATGGATTAAATTCCCCAGATCAATTAGTTAATAAATATGTATATATAATTTATTTGTGTATATTTATATATTTATATGTGTATAATAAATATACATATGTCTATATACAACTGGAAGGGGTAGATAACTCAGTGGTTAAGAACACTTAATGCTCTTGAAGAGGACCTAGGTTTGGTTCCCAACACCCACATAGCAGCTTTCAAGTCCAGTCTCAGGGCATTCTGCACCATCTTCTAGCCTCCTCAGGCATGGCATGCACATGATACACAGGCATGTATGAAAGTACCATAAAATAGCAAATAAAAATAAATACATCTTTAAATGTGTACATACACAAGGCAAAAACATTGAATAAAATTAATCTTCAGGCTACTGTTATCTGAATTGAGAAAAATAATGTAGAAAAACAAGTCATGTTAGCACTGAAGCAATAATATGAAGAATAAGAAAGGATTTTTTGGGTAGTAGTGTCCCCAGCAAAGGAGACAAAGCCCAATTCTATAGGCCTGATGCTTACCAAGTTTATGATGACATACTACTGACAATTCAATTTCCATACAAAAAAAAATGAATTCTATAGATAAACAAAATTACGAGGTCTGATTGTTTCTTTTATCTGGAAGTTCACTGTCAATAGAAATAGAAAAGACTCAATAAAAAAATGACAAACACCATAGGAGGAAAATATGGCTCAGCAATGGATTCATAATTATTTGCCCTTTCTAAAGTCTTGCCGTCCTTGCCACTCCTTTCTGTCATTTGATTAGAAAAGCTATCTCTACAGCAAATTATTAAGTCAAGAAATTCAACTCTACCTGCATTTTTTCTTCTTAATATTTTTGTTCCAAGATACATTTTACTCTGACAGGATTTCTCAGATGAAAGTAGAGTTCAAGATAGGTTACTACACACAAGTCTAATTAAATATTTGAGAAAATGAGTCTTTTGACCCAGAAAAAGCTCAAAAATATGTATTCATTTCCTTCTTAGTAAACCAAAAAATTCTAAGGTAGAAGCTTAAAATGATTGAAGAAATGCTAAATGTAAATATCAACACATCTCCTGAGGTGTCAAGGTTAGATGGGAACACTGTTTAGGACCCAAAGTTTTGGCTTCCATGATTTTAAGAAAGATAGTAACTCAAAGTCTGTTGCAAATGATGCAAGGAGACGCAAATATGAAAATGAATGATAAATGTCTCCATTATAAAGTAGATGTCAAACTACTGGGAGAAGCAGATGGGGGGAGCTTCTGCTTAGTTCCTAAGATAAACTATAATAAAACCATAAGTGGTGAACCTTGTATGTTATGATAAAATATCTTTGAAAGCAATATGATACTTATTTTCTAAGCCACGGCTTTGATGAGGAATAACAAGATTTTGAGAAAATCAATGGACTTTTCTTACATTTTTTATATTTTTAAATTATAATTTAGACAAGAGATGGGATAACAATTAAGATGTAATAGGAATAAATTAATAAAATATATTTTAAAAAATAAATAAAAAATATAATTTAGTTACATTATATCTCGGTTGCTATGACTAGGCATAAATTCTTTGTTCTCAATTTATGTCACAACAATTGATAACCATAGTGTTGACCCAATTGGTAATTAGCTATCCTATACAAATATGACTCTGGAATCTTTGGTGCAGGGATACAGCAACTAACTACTTTTTTATTGGAAAAGTATTTATCATAACAAAAATTAAGCTATGAGCTGAAAACAAGTGGATGTTATGCTGTATTGCACCATGATTGCAAATGAGCCAAAACCTGTCTAAAAGATTAACATTCCAGGGCAAACTGCATCTTTTTACTTCAGTAAGTTGGCATGCACACAATTCATTAGAACATAATTGCAGAAATAGTAAGTCATGAATATGACCTAACATATAAAAACAGCATTTCATGATAGTGAAAAGGATTAAAATTCAAAAACCATATCTTTTTAACATCTTCACAATCAAACTTGGAACCATTTGTGGGGAGTGATGGTGTGAAATGCATTTAGAATTTGCTTTTTCATTTTCTTGATTAGCACTTAAGTATTAGGGCAATGGCACACATGTCGGTTGCTTACTTAGAGTTCAGAAGCAGTATGTGGCATGAAAGACACTAGCTGCTGCTCTAGAAACACCAGATGGCACACACAGAGATGGGATCCTACCTTGATCTTATGAATAGTATCTTCTATTGGACCAAGCTATGGCAAAGATATTGTCAGAACACTTGCACAAAGCATGAGATATAACGAATAATGTATATTTAAATCTTAAGAAATGAACATACATGTACATTTAAAGAGTTTTACACTCTGAGCTAGAAGTGCAATGAGTACAGGGCCTGTTTTCTGGTTGCAACTAACTACTTTTTAAGATGCTGAGATGTATATCTAATCAGGCTACTTATATACCGCTATTGTTTATGTGAAAAGTCCTGCAATCTAACCTGTATAGTTACTTATGTGCTGCCTTTTATCTTGTGCTACTGTGCTTTGTTTTCTCTGCATGCTTTTGTTCAGCTGACGTTTCTCACAGAGGTCTTTGATCATGATCACTGCATCCTCTACCTGTAATTTATCGAGAAAATACCACTTAATTTGCCTCAGCAGCTGAAACATAAGTGTGATTTCTTCTCAAATAATCCACTGATACAACCCACTTCTTCAAACCATAAAAATGACTAGCCTAATATCCTATAAACCTAGTGCAGTTTGAAATCAACCTCTTCTCTCCCACCAGGACCACTGCACTGTAAAAGTTCCTAACGCTGTCCATGGATCCTTTCATTCAGAGACATTTAAAGAGACTCCGTAACAGTTCTGATTTTTAGCTTCCATTCTAGTGTAGTAAGCACTTAACAGAAATCAAAGCCTTAAAATTATAAAAGGAAAATAACATTTTATTAGATACCTATCAAATTAAAAGGTCTTCGTAGACATTATCTCACTTATTTATTCATGAGTAACCTTTTAACTGTCAGACAGTTGACCATAAGCAAAATAGAGAAGGTCCTTACATTCACGTAGCTTACAATTAAATGTGAAAGGCACATGCCTTAAAATTTTTTTAATGTTATTAAAATGATGCCTCGTAAATTGATGCCTAACCCAGCTGTCATCAGAGGCTTCATCCAGCAGCTGATGGAAACAGATGCAAAGACCCATTGCCAAACATTAAGCTGAACTCAGGGAATCCTGTGGAAGAGGGGAAGAAAGAATTGTAGGAACCAGAGGGGTCAAGGACATCACAAGAAAATCCAAAAATTAAGTAACGTGGACTCATAGGGGCACACAGAGACTGAACTGACAATCAGAGAGCCTGTATGAGCCTAACCTAGGCCCTTTGGATATGTTACAGTTGTATCGCTTGGTGTTTTTTGGCATGGGGAGGCATTTCTGATGCTTTTGCCTGCTTTTAGGATGTTTGTCCTCCCACTGGGTTGCCTCATCCAGCCTTTATAGGAAGGGAGGTTAGGAGCCTTATTGCAAGTTAATATGCCAGGTTTGGATGATATCTCTGGAAGGCCTGTCATTTTCTGGAGGGAAATTGAGGAGAAGTGGGTGGGAATAGAGGAGGAGGGATGAAGGAGGCGGAGGGTGGAGAGAGCAAGGGGAAACGACAATTGGGATGTAATATATGAGAGAATAAATTAATAAAAAATGTTAGGCAAAAAAAGAAAAACATGAATAAACTCATGTTCGGAAAAACAAAAAAACAAAAACATCTACTTCTGCTTTGAGGTACAATGCAATAAGTCACAGAAAAGAAAGACTCCCGTATGGCTAACTACTTAAACATAACTACCCATACAAGCTATATTTTAAATGCCTGCCTGAAAGAGCTTTGGTAAACTTCTAGAGAGCAGACAACCATTCCAAGTCCTGATATGCACAAAAGAATAAAAGGAACTCTACAAATACAAGGAACGAATCCAACATAGCAACAAAAATGCAGAAAGAAATAACAGAGAATGGGCTCAAGTATGCTAATAACAATAAATTCACTTCATATAGCAATAACAATACTTCCTCATAGAATGATTATTAGTAAAATAATAAAACAAAAATAATAAAAAAAAGATGACCTAAAGTATCTATGGTGGTATGACAAAATAATAGTTTGTATTACAGTCAGGTAACCCACACATGCGTGTTAGAAACTCTAGGGTGATGCCAAGCAGTGGTGGCATACTCCTTTAATCCCAGCACTCAAGAGGCAGAGGCAGGACGATCTCCATGAGTTTGGGGCCAGCCTGGTCTATAGAGTGAGTTCCAGGAAAGCCAAGCCCACACAGACAGACCTTGTCTCAGAGAGAAAGAGAGGAGAGAGAGAGAGAGAGAGAGAGAGAGACTAATAACAACAATATATATGGTCATCGATTAATGGATAAACACAATGTTATGCCCACCCACTGGTCACTTTTTGGCATAAAAAGCAACAAAATAATTTTGCTACAAGATGTATTAACTTCAAACAGAATACACACACTAAGTGAAAGATGCACTGAAGATCATATTTCACTAACTGACCAAAATAGGAAAATACAGAGACAGAATTATACATAGGCTTAGATTTTTCAAACCCTACTTTGTTTAGGGTTCTTAAACACTTCCTTTCTAACCACCAACTAGAGGAAGGGAAGAAAGAATGTCACTAGGAAAAAGGGCTTGTGGGTCTGTTTAGGCGCCTTGGGCCAATTCCACTCTGCATTGTCAGGATACCAGCAGTCCAGTCCAATAGCCAACACCAAACAGCACAGGAATCTGTAGAGATGGCAGGATCGAGCAGAAACAGCAAGGCTCCTCCGAATCAGCATAATTGGAAGTGGCCAAAACTAGCCAGAGTACCACGAGAAGTTCTCTGGGAAGCAAAGAGCAGCAAAGTGTTGCACACCGTTAAAATGCCAAAAGCCTCCTCCCACTGCCCATGGTTGTTTTTATACTCTTTCCTACCATCACGTGCTCTCTCATGTGTCTGCTCCCAACAAAACATCAAATACCCTCTCACAAGAGCTCTTCCAGAAAAACGTTACGTGACCTCTCGCAAGACAGTTTTCAGCAAAACACCATGTTACACCACTGAGTGTTCAAAGAAACCAGAAACAGTCCACTTCACAGAACGCACAATGTTTTCTGGAATTTTGCATTGAAGGAAAAAAGTAGAAGGGATTAGCGCCTATCAGAAGTGACAAAAATAATCTAGCCTTATCAGTAGTGGTTTTTCAACTCTGGACCAGATTAAATTCACTGATTGAATACATGAAAACAATGAATGTTGCAATATGGAAATTATGACTCAATAAAACTCTTATGATTTTAAACTATATTATCCTTGTAAGAACTTATATTTTAAATTGGATACATGTACTCACAAATTAAATACATAAAATGAAATAAAGGTTTTAATGGGCTAGCAAGACTTCTCAGTGGGTAAAGGTGCCTACCACCAATCCTGATGACCCACAGTCCTTGGGACCCACATGGTGGGAGGAGAGAACCAACTCCCACAAATCGTCCTCTGACCTCATACACATACACACAATTCACACAAAATAAATAAACACATTATAAAAATTTTCAAAATAAAAAGACAGAAAATTAGAACTTCATTATAATAAAAAGATGGGAAAATGCATCATACAATCATTAGCCAGAAGAAGCCTCACTGTCATGATTCTGTAAGTATCAGATAAAGTAAATGATGATAAAGGGCAACAATGCATACCGAAAAGAAATTAAAATCTTTCAATACTTTTCTAAATAGTAAGAAGTCAATATCATAAAGATATGAGGTACTGGAGATCAAACCCATAGTTTTTCTGCATGCTAAGCAAGCGCTCTATCAAGGTTCTCATCTCTGCAGAATTCACGTTTTTCTCATTGGCACGTGGCTCCTTGGCCTTTCAGTTTGGAGAACACTGGTTTGTTTCTCTTGCTAACTAAAAGGCCATCTGATAGCCAGAGTTATTATTCAGCTGAACTGTGCATTAGACTTATTTCCATCATGTCTGGCTGAGATAATCTGAGAGAATTAGATGAACATTATTTCTTCCCCAATATACATCTGTCCCCATGTCATTTTCGTTGATTGTTTCCTCAACTTCCAAATCAACTGTATTTATTAACTTTAATAATCTTTGTATTTGACCATTGTTCTTCTTCTGTAGACATGCTTTTTTAATCCAAAACCTCTCAATTCAATCTCTGAACTATGCCACAGTCTCATTCTGCAATCAAAACAGCAACCTGATAGTTGATAAGGATTTAATATGAGGATTTAACATTCTTAAACATTTATCATTCTATAGAACAACTAAATCAATCAGTTTGAATCAAAGTTGTTGCGGCCCTTGATAACTTGCTATCACAACTGAAACTCTCAGTAGTATGAACATGAAGTGGGCTCATGTAAACTGTGTCCTAGTACTTGGAAAATATTATTTTGACAGTAGAACTTTGGGGAGAGATATAATAGTAAAAGCCTTGGGTAATTCTAATGTTAAAATCACAGAAAAAAAAAGATAATACTTTAAAAGCCTATGTTTAGCAGCCACACAAACCTGAACTTAAGTTCTGTTGTTTCCAAGGTGTGATTTTGAGCAAAGTGTGCCACTGCACTGAGTCTCATGTCCTCATCTATGAAACAGAAAGAAGCAAAACTCCACCAAGTTCAAAGTGAAAAGCAAAAAGGGTGAATGAACCTGTGGATCCCCAGTCTATGGTTCCAATAGCAAGGCAAAACCAAGACGTTAGACACATTTGAACTAAGTCTCAGCAGTAGATTATCACACATACTTCACTCCTACCAACTGTGACTGCTACTTGGATTACCAACTATCTCACTTTCCATATATTAATTCACCTAGTTCAGTCCTGACAATCACTCTGTGATGCAAGTGTGAATGTCGGAGCTGGGCACAAGAACTTTCTAGCCTCACACATCTGGATTTGAATTGTGGCTCCTCAACTTAGTACCCATACAACATTGGTCCAGCTATAAAACCCCTCAGCTAAAGAGGGTCAGTGTCGGCAGGCTGAGCACTGTGATGGTGCATGCCTTCAATCCCACCACTCCGGGGGCAGAGGCAGGCAGACCTCTATGAATTTGCCGCCCGGTGTGATCTATAGAGTGAGTTCCAGGACAGCCAAGGTTAAACAGAGAAACCCTGTCTCAAAAACCAAAAAGATTATTAGTGTCATGATCTGCAACAGGAATATAATTCCTACTTCATGGAAGGATTTAAAAGCACTATAAAAAAGTTCCTCACACAGATGTTTGACAACTTCCTTCTGTCTTTCACAAATTAATAGAGTATGAAAATGCTTTTATATTATTTTATCACTTATTAAATCTAAAAAGCAAGAGTTGTAGAAATAAATATAATAGAAAAATAAAACTCAAGCCATCCTGGAAAAAGCAAACAGTATAAAATAACATTTTTATCTCAGGATTTTTCAGTGTTACTCCTGAAAATAATGTTGTTTTTATTTGAATGTTGCATTATTTCTCCATTTTATTCATTTGAAAACACTTCAATAGTGTTTTGTTGGGGTCATGCTCACTGAATTAAAGCATATTGTGACATTTGAAAAAAACATTTATAGAGGCCCTATATTGGCCAAATGTAGACTATATTGATGTCAGGCAAGCAGAATAAGGAATCAACCCAGTAGCTAATTTCAACAAGCCTCAAATGCCAATTTCCAGAAATGTTCTAACTGGCTTCTTCCCAGAACTCTGGAACAGGACCTTGTACACAAATTTGTTTTCTCAACTCACCCCCCATTCATTCCAAACTTTTTTTCTTACTCAAACTTCTTTTATCCACTAACTCTGAAGATTCTAACTTTAAATTAACTGCCCCCCCCCCCGGTGGAGAGTGAGGAGTAGACAATAAAAGAAGACTCATTAGACAAAAGGTACAATGTTTCAGATAGGAGGACTGGGCTTGCTGATAAATTTTACCACATGGTAATAATAGTTAATAATAACATATCATGGGGCTGGATGGATGGTTCAGTGGTTAAGAACACTTGTTGCTCTTCCACAGGACCTGGGTTCAATTCCTAGCACCTACATGGTAGTGCACAACTCTGTATAACTCCAGTTCCAGGGGATCCAAAACTCTCTTCTCACCTCTGTGGGCACTGCCTGCATGTAGTGCATAGACATACATGAAGACAAAGAAAACTAAATAAAAAGACTGTAAGATCCAGAAATGGTGAATGACTCCAAGGAAATGGCATCTTCCAAACACAACAGAACTGATACTTATATGAACTCACAGAGACTGTGACAGCATGCACAAGATTTGTGCAGGTTCAAACCAGACAAAATCTCAGCCCTAAGAAGGGGAAGTGAACACAAAGCTCCACCTCTAACCAAGAAGTTGTTTGTAACAGTCTGGCTATGATGGCACACACATTTAATCCAAGCACTAAGAAGGCAGAGGCAAGTGGATCTATGTGAGTTCAAGGTCAGCCTGGTACACCAAGCAAGTTCCAGGACAGCCATGGCTATGTAGAGACACTGTCTCAAAAATGAAAAAATAAAAAAATAAAACACTAAGGAGAGGAAGATAGAAGAGGCAGAGCAGGAGGAGGAGTGGGTGTATTTATAATTGATACTTGTTGGAGAAAGAGAAATTGGTTTTCTCTAGTGTAATGTCTCTGGGTATATTAACCACACTCCAGACCAGTCCACATGCCTGGAAATAATTGGTCAACACCAAAGGAACTCCATGTTTTTGGTATGTGCTTTTTGTTTTGTTTTGGTATTTTTGACTTATTAGTTTTTTGTTGTTATTGTTGTTTTCATTTTCTTTTCTTTTCTTTTAGAGAAAGAGAAAGAGCAAGAGAAAAGAACATATAGTTGGGTGGATAGGGAAGTATGGAGGATATGGGAGGAAATGGGACAAGGGAAAGAATGTAATAAAAGTATGTTGCATAAGATTATTATTTCCGGGATCCAAGATGGCAGCGAGCAGTGTGGACTGTGGAGGCTCCAGTGAACAATTCGGGGAATTGCACAGATTTCTGAGCCAGGAACACCGAGGTCCCCACACCACAGCAACGGGAGTGCTCCACGATTCGGAGGGACCAGGGTGCGGAGGACCTGCGTGCCCCTGCACATGGGAGGAGCATGGATTTTCTCAGATCGGAGCAGCAGCAGCACAGGCAGCAGCACCAGCGGCACCAGTGGAGGCAGTGGCGGTGGCTGTGGTTTGCAGCTCATAGCCTTCCGGTGGAGGCTATTGGTGTGGTGGCCAGTGGGAGTTGCTGTGGGAGAGGGGACTCTGGGCAGGATTTGGGTCGCGTGGTGCCTTGGGACCCAGACTGGACTCGGCTGACAGTTCAGCCCCAGAGTCTCGGGTTCTGGCTCAGCCCAGCAAGCAATTCTGCCCGAGGCACTAACTCAGTGCAGCCACAGCTCCCCTGCTGTGGCACAGGCTGGGCGGAGTGCTCACTTCCACCTTAGGCACCACCTCAGCTCGGCAGAAGCTCCCCTGCGGTGACACAGTCTGGGCGGAGCACTTGGTTTCACCACAGGCGCTAACTCAGAGCAGCTGCAGTTCTCCTGCTGTGGCGCAGGCTTGGTGACGTGCTCGGTTCCATCCTAGGCACCACCTCAGCTCAGCGGCAGCTCCCCTGCGGTGACACAGTCCGGGCGGAGCACTTGTTCCACCACTGGCGCTAACTCAGAGCAACCGCAGTTCTCCTGCTGTGGCGCAGGCTTGGTGACGTGCTCGGTTCCATCCTAGGCACCACCTCAGCTCAGCAGCAGCTCCCCTGCGGTGACACAGTCTGGGCGGAGCACTTGTTCCACCACTGGCGCTAACTCAGAGCAGCCGCAGTTCTCCTGCTGTGGCGCAGGCTGGACAGAGCTCTCGGTTCCACCAGCTCTAAGACTCTGGTTGGACACAGTGCAGTTTGAATCCAGAATTCTGGCTGAGCTTGACGGACAGTTCGGGCCCTAAGTCAATAACTGACCACAGCACACACTTTGGGCCAAAAGCCCCTAGCTGAGCTTGGTGCACAGTCCCAACCCAAAAATTCTGGCTTGACCCTGTGTGCATTTTGGGCCCAGAATCCCTAGCTGAGCTCGACAGACGGTTCAGACCCTGAGAATCTAGCTGAGCTCAGGCCGTGGTTCGGGCCCAGTGTTCCTGGCTGGACTTGGCAGGGGACACAGAAGGCTGTGGATACCTTGGCCTGACCCAACACTCATTCAGAGACCCAGAACGATTGCAGGACCCACAGCACAGGGGAGCTGAGGATCACTGGCTGTGAGAGTCCAAAACAACAGAGCTAACCTCCTAACATCCACACCAGTGAATCATTAGAGCTTCCAGCCTAGGGAAAGCATGAAAAAAACAAGTGAATCTATCATTAGACTTCCTCCATCCAACTCTGGAAGCTACCCAACAAAACAAAGATGGCAAGATGGCTAAAGGACAGTGAAAAAGCCTACGCAAAAAAAACCCAAAACAACATGGCGTCTCCACTTTGCAGTTATCCCAAAGGACACAACCCAGAGAACTCAAATACAATGGAAATACAAGAAAATGACCTCAGATCCTTAGTAATGAGGATGATGATGAAGGAAACAAATAAAATCCGTAATCAAATGCAGGAAGACGCAGACAAACAGGTGAGAGACATAAAAGAAGCACATAGAGTGGAACTGGAAAAATTGCAGGAAAATGCAAACAACCAGATGAAAGAAATAAATAAAATGGTTCAAACTCTGAAAACCTATAAAGAGGCAATGGAAGAAACTCAGGAATATACAAACAATCAGATGAAAGAAATCAAAAAATCAGTTCAAGATCTGAAAATGAAAATGGATTCAATGATAAACACACAGACAGAAGAAAAACGAGAACGTGAGACCTCAGAGAAGAAGGCAAGCAATACAGAGGTGAGCTTTTCTAACAGACTCCAAGAGATGTAAAAACGAATCTCAGGTCTAGAAGATACAATCACAGATATTGAAGCAACCATTAGAGAAAATGCCAAATCTGGAAAACTCCTGAAACAAAACATCTAAGAGATTAAGGACACCATGAAATCCATAAATCCCTTTCTGATTGACTGCTATAGATAGAATAATTGCTTCAAGGTTTACCCATGGTGTAGTATTTATAAATATTTCATTGTTATTCTATTGCATGGATAGGCCACAATTTCTGACCCATTTGTCTGTTTGATGGACGCTTGTGCTGTTTCTACTTTGGGTCTGTAATAAATATACTATGAGGCAATTATTTTATGCTTTCACAATCAACAGAACTTGTAGAAAATGGGCAAAGACTATAAGCACACAATATACCAAATAGGAAACACAAAAGTACAAAAAGCCTACAGAGACATATTCTAACATGTAAAAGAAAAACTCATTTAAAACAAATACCACTGTTAGAGGTTGGTCTGATATATTCTGATGCTAATCACTGGCTCTCAAAATCTAGTTACTCCCCTGAACTTTGCCTCTCTGATTGACTGAATATAGTATCTGGGCAAGGCAAAAAGAAGAGGCAGGGTGAAGGTTTGAGGGCTTTGAGCAGAGAGGATCTTAGGAGAGAGAGTGTGTGGAGGAGGAGGAAGAAGGAGGAGGAGAATTGCCATGGGCTAGGAAAGAGCCACATGAGCCCAGAGGAGGAACTCTGAAGGCCCACATGAAAAGAAAGAGCTCAAATGAACAACCATAGCAAGTATTTTGGGATTATGGATAGGAGGGTAACCCAAACAGAAATTATTAGAAGCAGTGCCATGGGATGGAAACTTGGGGATAATCTAGGATGCCTTAGGATGTAGTATCTGCCTTGCCCCAGGTAAAGGCTTGTTCTAAAATACGTCACGTGTCTGTGTCTTTATTAATTCTTTATTAATGCTGTCATAGCTATAGCCTAGGCCATACTTTTAAGTTAACCACAATATACCATTTTAATTCCTTTTAAACTAGAAAATAATATAAAGAAGAACAGTATCAGCAATTGGCGGGAATGTGCAGCATAGAAATCTATATTCACTCTTGGTATGGCTAATTTGGAAAGCAGCAACTGATATTATGTAGGAAACGTAGTACAATTACTATACCAAAAAAAAAAAAAAAAGCTTGAAATAATGGCACACACCTTTCATCCTAGCACTTGGAAGATAGATACAAGCAGATCTCTTTGGGTTTGATATCAGCCTGTCTACAGAGCAAGACCCAGTCTGAAAAAATAAATAACTACACTACAACCAGACACTATGTTACTGGATACAAACCCCATATAGACTACAAAACTGTTCCCTTGAGGTACTCACAAACAAGTAACTTCTGTTTTAGAAAATGTTGTTGCTGATTGCTCAAAGAGTAGGAAATTTTTCAGTATTATGAACACCAGACAATATTCAGACTTATTAGATAGGCACATAGAAACAAAAGTTGATCTTAAGTTGATAATACTGGTTTTCTTTTTTTTTTTTTTTTCTTTCTTTTTCTTGATAATACTTGTTTTCAAATGTAAGAAATATAGGTATCCACAGGTATAAGACCTGTGTAAGAACAAACCAGTCAAAATTTGAGTATGGTCATTCTCCACAGTTGTGGGGAGAGTGGGGTTTGCCTCTGACAAACTCTGGTGTCCCCGATTTGATCACTTCCCCTTGGTGGGAAGCCTGGAGGGCACACAGAAGAGTAAACAGGCTATCCGGATGAGACCTGACAGACTACAATCATATGGTGGGGGAGGAGGTCCCCTTCTGTCAGAGGTTTAGGGGAAGGGAATAGGGAGGAAGAAGGAGGGGGAATGGGAAGATACAAGTGAGGGCATAGCAATCAGAATGTAATGTGAATAAATTCTAATAAATTTTAAAATAAATGACCATGGATGAAAGAGAGACTTCCAAGGCCACACCCCTAATGAGGAGTTGTTAGCAGTTGATGAGTGTTGAAGGAGGAAGAGTCACCTTTCTTTGGAGGTGTTGCTGCTGATAGCATGCCCATGACCTAGTAGACAGGCAAACATCCCTTCACACAAAGTCAGTACTAACTGAACTCTGGGATCTCTTAACAACATTTTTAAAACAAGATATGAAGCCAGGAAGGAGACAGGTTGATTGGTTCCAGGGGTTGTTCAAAGGAAATAGTGGTACATGCAGGTACAAAATTCTCAAAGATTACATAAGAATATTAATATTAAAAATAAAAAACTTAAAAATAAAGGGAAAGCAAGAATCATGGGCATACACTTTGATTCATAAGTTAAAATGTATGCAACTAACCAAAACCAAAAAGACCTCCAAGTATAAAACTAATTGATGTTTTTATAAAGGTAGTACCACTTCTTAAGAGAAGTGTTGAGATAATTCCTTATTTTCACCAAAAACTTTATTACTTCACTTCATATACAAATATTCTCAAGATATATAATACTCTAAAGTACAAAAGTTAAAAACTATAAAGCTTTTGAGGCAGGGTCTTACTATGTAGCCCTTGCTGGCCTGGAATTATTATGTAAACCAGGCTGGCCTCCAACTCACAGGGATCTTCCTGCCTCTCCCTCCCAAGTGCTGAGATTAAAGATGTATGCCACCATGGCCAGATAAAAAAATAGAATTCATAAAATTCAGTGCTATGAATATAATGTGGAACTGTGCAGGCACACGATGTTAAAAAAAGAACTTCAAAAAGAAATCAATGCTTAGCTCAAATTAAACACTGATGTTAGTTTTATTGTTATGTAATAAGAGTGTAACAAACAAATGTAGTGGCTGCCTTAGAACAATGTCCTTTTTATATTTTGGATATTAAACCTTTGTCAGATGAAGGGTTGGTGAAGATCTTTTCCCAGTGTTTAGGCTGTCGCTTAGTTCTACTGACAGTGTCTTCTGCCTTACAGAAGCTTCTCAGCCTCATGAGGTCCCATTTATTAATTGTTGACATTAAGGCCTGGGCTGTTGGTGTTCTGTTCAGGAAGTTGTTTCCTGTGCCTATGTGTCCCAGGCTCTTCCCCACTTTGTCCTCTAATTGAATTAATGTCTCTGGTTTTAAGTTGAGGTCTTTAATCCACTTGGACATGAGTTTTGTGCATGGTGACAAATAAGGGTCTAATTGCATTTTTCTACATGTAGACATCCAGTTAGACCAGCACCATTTGTTGAAGATGCTATCCTTTTCCATTGAATAGATTTGGCTTCTTTGTCAAAAATCAAGTGAGCAAATGTGTGTGGATTCATCTCTGGGTCTTCAATTCGATTCCATTGATCCACCGGCCTATTGCTTTGCCAGTACCATGCTGTTTTAATTACTGTTGCTCTGTAGTACAGCTTTAGATCAGGTATGGAGATTCCTTCAGAGGATCTTTTATTGTATAGGACTGCTTTTGCTATTCTGTGTCACGACCCTTCTGACCAGCGGAAAATAAGGACACGACCCAAGCGTTCTTCTCCAGGCAGTTTATTCAGGAACCTTTTCAGCAAGCTTCTTTTCCTGTACCCCAGCGCCCCTCTTATATCCTCGGCCTCATCCAATCAGCAGCTCTTACGTCGGTAGCTCCAATTGGTTCCCGACAAGGCGGGGTGCATACATCAGAGCAAAGCACGGCCCACAACCCAAATAAGGACTTGTTTACCAGCCAGGAGCAGAATTGCAAGTCATCTTGCCTGGCAGGTTGCCAGGAGCTTCAGCTTCCCATAATTCTGGGTTTTTTATTTCTCCATATGAATTTGAGAATTGATCTTTCAATATCTTCAAAATATTTTGTAGGTATTTTGATAGGGATTGCATTGAATCTGTAATTAAACACCACAAAACCAAACAACCCAATTGCAAAATGAGGCTTGGAACTTAACAGAGAATTCTCAACAGAGGAATATCAAATGGCCGAGAAACACTTAAAGAAATGCTCGCCCTCATTAGTCATCAGAGAAATGTAAATCAAAACGACACTGAGATTCCATCTTACACCCATCAGAATGGCTAAGATCAAAAACTCAAATGACACCACATGTTGGTGAGGATGTGGAGAGAGAAGAACACTTCTTCATTGCTGGTGGGAATGCAAACTAGTACAACCACTTTGGAAAGCTATCTGGCACTTTCTCAGAAAAATGGGAATAGGGCTTCCTCAAGACCCAGCTATCCCACTCCTGGAATATACCCAGAAAAATGCCCTACCACACAACAGGGACATATGCTCAACCATGTTCATAGCTGCTTTATACATAATAGCCAGAACATGGAAACAGCCTAAGTGTCCCTCAGTAGAAGAATGGACTAAGAAACTGTGGTACATTTACACTATGGAATACTACTCAGCTGTTAAAAACAAGGAATTCCCGAAATTTGTGGACAAATGGATTGATCTAGAAATTATCATAATGAGTGAGTTCACCCAGAAGCAGAAAGAGACAAATGGTATATACTCACTTATATCAAAACACTAGTCCAAGGGATACGTACCATGAAAAACTTTACTTTCCAAGAAAGTGGGTCAGAGGAGAGGACATCCTAGTGAGACTTTAGGCAAGAGTAGCATGAAAGAATAGGGAAATAATAGGACCCACAGGGTCCTGGAAGCCTACAAGAAGAACTTTATGACAGGCAGATCTGGGTCCTGGAGTCCTCCTCAAACTAAGGCACCAGCCAAGGAGAATATAGGCATTAAACTTCGAACCCCTACCAAGACCTAGCCGATGAACATGATATTCTCCACCGTTGAGTGGGGAGTGAGATCTGACTCTCACACGAACCCTGGTGCCCCTCTTCTGACCATGTCCCCTGGACGGGGAGGCCTGGCGGCACTCAGAGGAAGGATAGCAAGTTACCAAGAAGAGACTCGATATTCTAAGAGCATATATAGGGGGAAGGAGGTCTCCCTCAATCACAGACATAGGGGAGGGGAGAAGGGGGGAAGTGGGAGGGAGGAAAGAATGGGAGGAAACAGGGGAAGGGCTAACAATAGAGATGTAATATGAATAAATTTATAAAAAATGTAAAAAAAAACAGAACAATGCCCTTTTATTATGTCATAGTTCTGTAACCAGCAGCACAAGTAGACACAGGTGAGATCTCAGCTTACGCTCTCTCAGGACTGAGATCAAAATGTCAGGATAACTGGGCTCTAATGTGGAAGCATAATTCATTTTCAAGATTGTTGTGGTTGTTTTTGGAATTAGATTTCACTTGTGTATAGGACAAGTCCCTGATTTCTCATTGGCTATTAGCCATGGGTTGTTCTCTACTCCTAAAGACCAACTGTTGGTCCTTTCCCACTGCCCCATCCTTCCTCAAATCCCCAGTGCTTCATCAAATATATTTAAAGTATCTCTGCATTTTCATATCAGCTGGACAAACTCTGTGCTTTTTCCATATTTAGTTGGATCAGGCTCACCCAGAGCATGTCCATGTCATAGCATCAGATGACATGGAGACAGAATTATCAAAACAAAGCTCAGAAAGATCTAAGAAACCTAGCTACATGCTGAGCTCCAGGTTCAATAAGAGACTGTGTCTCAGAACAAAAGTCAAAAGTCGCATGAAAAACACTGTCCTCTAACCTTCATATACACATGTGTGAGTATGCATGCACACTCCCACAATGCAACCACACATGGAAAAAGTCACCTACTACATCTAGAACTAGAGAAATACTATGACAGTGAGATGAGGCAATCAAGGAGATCAATTAAAATAAACCACACATAATTACCTAGTATGAGTGCAATTATTATAAAAAATGTTTTAAAAATCAATTAAAATTATTTCAAAGTAGTTAAAAAGCAGAGAATCTCAACAAAATACATGTATATATATAGTCTGAATATATAGAGGGAAAAAAGGAGGAGAAATAATAAAACTACAAAACTAAAGGAAGGATGTCAATAGAGCTCAACACATTAGAGAGAATTTCATCCCAGAAACCCAAAAGTAAATGGAGGGAACCAAATACTCTGTGTTTTCCTCTGACCTTTGACATCCACACATATACCATGTTGTGCACTTTTATCCTCATACAAAATAGGTTAATAAATAAATACAATATTTTAAATCTAAAACAAAGATCACTGCATACTGTAAATATACACTGAATTATGATGAACCTCATAAATATGCTAGTATTAAGTCTAAGTAAAAATTAAAATAAATCTGAGTGCTTAGGAGGAAGAGGCAGGTAGTTCTCTGTGACTTTGAGACTAGCTTGGTCTGTATAACAGCCTCCAGGCCATCAAGGGCTACACGGTTAGACAACCAATCAGTTGTTCTTCCCTAAAGAAGACTATTTCTCTCACTTTCATATTACTTAGCTGCCAACACTTCTTTGTAAGGTTGACGCTTTGTCGGCTTTTCCCTGTCCAGTTGAGCATGTCTATTGGTGTCATCCTTGTTTAGGTAGTCATGTTGGTGAGATCTACGGGTGTAGCTTCTGAAATTCTTAGAGGACTAAATCTCATAGCAAATTCCCTGACCTTAAACTCTTTTCTTTTCTTTTTCTTTTCTTTTTCTTTTCTTTTCTTTCTTTCTTTCTTTTTTTTTTTTTTTTTTTTTTTTTTTTTTCCTCTTAAAATCTTCCCTGGTTCTTAAAATTTTTTTGCCCCTCTTCCATAATGTTTCCCAAGTCATAGTTGTAAGAGTGTCTTGTGGTTTTATCCATTAGGATCTATAACTCTGTATTTTGATTGGTTGTGATTTCTTGTAATGGTCTCTGACTGTTGCAAAGAGAAGTCTTCATCTCCTGATGAAGGATGAAGCCTATATTTATCTAGGGGTGTAAGAACAATTGTTTAGATTTTTGCTAGGGATTAGATTGATTTAGCAAAGTAGTTGTGGTTGTAGGTTTTCCTCCAAGATCCATGACTTCATTAGCTCTTGGTTATTGGTTATCTTTCCACTACCAGGCATGGTTTCACTCTTGTTAAGTGGGTCTTAAGTCCATTTAGAGAGCTTTTGGTTACCATCAAGGTAAGAGTGACTCTACTACACCCTTAGGGTTATTGTGACATGCTAGTCTTTGATATGGTTCATAAACATCATAGCTAAATAGGATTTTTGCTTGCTTCTTACCTTCAGAAGATTATATGGTACCTTCTTACCTTCAAAGCCAGTTCTCAGGGAGAAGACAGTCAGGTAATCTAGATCAAGGGCACTGGCTCCTGTGTCTAAAATGCATGGTGTCTTCAACAATAGGGACTTGACCTCTGGTGTCAACTGAGAGCAATAGCAATGAGCTGTATAGTTCAGGAGTATCTTGTACAGCCTTGACTGACAAACCAAAAGAGGGCTTCTTGTGACTGGTATTGAATTGCTTGTTAGATAGTCTTTGTCTCTTGGAGGGAGCAATGTCAACCTTCATGAGAAAGTTTCATTTAAACTATATACATTTGTATATTTATATTATCCCCCTCCACTCTTTTGTACAACTCTGAACTCCACCCATAGTCTCACAGTGACCAGCATCCATCCTGATCCACTGCTGGGTGGAGTCTCTCAGAGAACATCTATGTTGGGCTAATATCCCCTTATAAGTGAGTATATACCATACAGATCTTTCTGGGTTTTGGGTTATCTCACTTAGGATGATCTCTTCTATTTCCAACAAAATGGCAGCCTACAAAGTGGGAAAAGATCTTCATCAACCCTACATTCATCAGAGGACTAATATCCAAAATATAGAAAGAACTCAAGAAACTAAACACCAACAAACCAAATAATCCAATTTAAAAATGGAGTACAGAGCTAAACAGAGAATTCTCAACAGAGGAATAGTGAAAGGCCAAAAAACACTTAAAGAAGTATTCAACGAGCAGAGAACCAGCCTTAATTGTTCTGTGCATCCCACACACCTCATATATTTATAATTTTAGGACTGTGTGATGCTTGTGAAAAATTATATGTTTTCAGAACAAAAGAACCGAACACTGATGCTGGATCAGACCTGACAGGATTCATTCCTCTCAGCATGCTGGACACTGACATCTTGCATCCTTCATGTTCCAGCACCAAGTGTTTCAGTCATCGTTCCTCATCAGAATAAGACAGCTTCCAAGAAAGATTATGGTCACAATTGGTCCAGAAATTCAGACTGGACTACACAGGACTTTAATGAAGCCTCAAATTTCTCAACATTTAGAAAAAGGACCACAAAAAAGTTGAAAGAAAGAAAGAAAGAAAGAAAGAAAGAAAGAAAGAAAGAAAGAAAGAAAGAAAGAAAGAAAGAAAGAAAAGAAAGAAAGAAAGAAAGAAAGAAAGAAAGAAAGAAAGAAAGAAAGAAAGAAAAAGAAAAGAAAAGAAACTGAGCCACAAATGCTATTCCTAACTTGGTTAACCTTTTTCCCCAATTTTAGGTTGGACTCAGGGGTGTCTCTCGCTCCCTTTATCTTTCTTTCTTAGGTATGGAGATAGGAGATGAAAAGAAAGAAGGGAGAATATAGAAATATACAGGGAAGATAGGACAGAAAGTAGATTATTGAATCTACTCCTCAATTTAAGGCCTTAATTGTTACTTACAGGGTTATTGTTAATTCACTGGTGTAGAATTTTTGTATATCGATGCAAAATAAGTTTAATTTTGATACATTGGTATAGAATTCAAGTTTAAGATTATTCTTCATACATTATGTATATATATATACATATATACATATATTCTAATATGAAGCATTATACCCATACAATTCAACCATAATACAAGATTTACATCCAATACCTTGAAAGTGATATTGTAGGCTGCTTAGGATAATTAGGTAATACAAGTTAATTGTTAGTTGATCAAATCATTGTTATTTTAATTACTAGTCTATTTTTATTGAAAGAATATATACATCCTAGGTTTAATAGATAGATATGATTCTAAAGATAGATAAGATAAAATAGTTTGATAAGGTCTTCAAAAACCTCAGAGGCCTATAAAATATGGCATTTAAAGATGTTTTTATTATTTTAAAGATTCTTTGACAATAAGACAGGTTAACTCCTGGCAACATCCAACCTACCTCAAAGAGGATGATGAGTGTCAATGAACCTCCTTATGGAGATGGATTCAAATGTGGCAAATAAGCCACTGGGGAAAATGGCCCCTTTTCTGCTGCAGACAGAATTCTGCCGAAAAATTGTCAAGCTTTGTAAAGAGTCAGAGTAGACTGCCAAACTCTGCCAAGACAGGGTAAGCAAGTCCGCAATAGTTCCTGCCTCACAAATATGTCTGTCAGAAGGCTGAAGATGATGCTTCAATGACATAGAGAAACTTGGGTGACTGTTCAGGCAGCAAACTGTCTCTGTCATTTTCTCATTTGGGAATCTACTAACATGTACTCCTTGTATAGTCAGATAAATAATTTTATTCCTTCTCAGTCTCTGATGGGATTGAAAACCAGATAGTTTGGTTTTGCAATTAAGCTTAGTTGTTTGGGGGTTAACATGTTTTTAGGTCTAGATAGATGATTTAAGTTGATAGAGGTGAGATAATTGATTTACATTTAGAATTTTAGATGCACCAAGATAGGAAAGATGTTTTCTTCAAGGTTGCCAAATACAAATAGCCAAAACACTATGAATGTAACATTTATAAAATTCCAGGTTCTTTTGTGGTTCTTCTTGCTGTAAGTAGTTTATTGTATATATGTGTAATAATATAAATTTATATGTAAAAAAGAAAAAGAAATAAAACATGTTAACAAAAAATAATGCTGTATCCTAACCAGTTGTTGATAAAGTATGTCTAAAGTGAAATCTTAGATAATTAAATCCTTTTTCAAAAATGAAAAAAAAAGGAAATGTTCTATAAGTACTGCACACTAACCGATTGTGCCACTGGAGCACTAAAAGGAATTCCTGAAATTTATGGACAAATGGATTGAACTAGAAATTATCATAATGAGTGAGTTCACCCAGAAGCAGAAAGAGTCAAATGGTATATACTCACTTATATCTGGACACTAGCCCAAGGGGCATGTCCCATGAAAGTCTTCACTTACCAGGAAAGTGGGTCAGAGCAGAGGACATCTTATTGGGACTTCAGGTGAGAGAAGCATGAGAGAATGGGGAAATAGAAGGATCCAGAGGGTCCTAGAAACCTACAAGAAGAACGTTATGACGGGCAGATCTTGGCCCAGGAGTCCTGCTCAAACTATGGCACCAGCCAAGGACAATACGTGCAGTAAAATTCGAACCCCTACCCAGGTCTACCCAATGGACAGGACGTTCTCCACAGTTAAGTGGAGAGTGGGGACTGACTTTCACACGAACTCTGGTGCCCCATTTTTGACCATGTCCCCTGGATGAGGAGGCCTGGTGGCACTCAGAGGAAGGATAGCAGGTTACCAAGAAGAGACTTGATACCCTATAAGCATATATAGGGGGAGGAGGTCCCCCTCAGTCACAGACATAGAGGAGGGGAGTAGGGGGAAAACGGGAGGGAGGGAGGAATAGGCGGATACAGGGATGGGCTAACAATTGAGATGTAATATGAATAAATTAACAAAATATTAAAAACAAACAAACAAACAAAAAGAAATGTTCAACACCCTTAGTCATCAGGGAATTGCAAATCAAAACAACTCTAAGGTTCCACCTTACACCCATCAGAATGGCTAAGATCAAAAATTCAAGCAACAGCACATGCTGGTGAGGATGTGGAGAAAGAGGAACACTCCTTCATTGGTGGTTGGAGTACAAATTTGTACAACCACTGTGGAAATCATTCTGGCACTTTCTCAGAAAATTGGGAATAGTTCTCCCTAAAGACCCAACTATACCATTCCTGGGCATAGACCCAAAAGATGCTCCACCATACCACAAGGACATTTGCTCAACTATGTTCATAGAAGTTTTACTCATAGTAGCCAGAATCTGCAAACAACCTAGATATCCCTTGGATAAAGAAACTGTGGTACATTTACACATTAGAATACCACTCACCGATTCTGGTTTATTTGTTTTCATTTTATCTTTTTGTTTTATTATTATTCCCTTTAGATACATATTTATATTTTAATGAGACAGAGAAAAAAAGGGTATGGATTTGGGTAGGTGGGGATCTTGGTAGAGTTGTGGTAGGGGAAAATATAATAAGAATATATTATATTAAAACTTCTATTTTCAATTAAACATAAAAGCAAAAACAATTAAAGACAAGCATGTACTTCTAATCTCAGCACAGTAGAAGCAGAAGATGGTGTAAGAAGTCAGCACTAAAAACATGACCCTATCCCCAAAACTAAACTAAAGGAAAAGAAATACATTTTTAATTCAGTGAGAGAAAAAAAAATGACATGTTACCTATCAGGCAGCTCATAATTCCCTGTACCTCCAGCTCCAAGGGATCCAACAGCCTCCTGTGGCCTCTAGGGGCACCTGCACTCATCTGTACTTATATCTCCCACCATCACACACACCGACACATAATTTAAAAAATAAATACATCTTTTCTTTTAAAAAGAAAGAGAAGGGGAAGTTTAAAGGAATAATAATGAAAATAACTTGCTGTGGATAGTCTTCTCACACAGGAAGATACAGGGGCTCAGTAAGATAGTTGATGACTTTTCTCCCTCTGAAATCTGCATAGCATCTTCTAACACTGTGAAAGCCAGCCTGCAGAGAATGAGATGCGAGATCCATTCCAGAATCATTTCTCTATATCCTACAGCCAAAATATGAGGTCTCTTTAGGCATAGGCTCTGACCATCTAGTTCTGGTGAGCACGCAAGGACAATGGTAATAGCCTATATTATTTTGGGTGCTTCTAAACTACTGTGATCAACAATTCATATGAAAATTTCCAACCCTTAAAGTGCGATTGCATTTAATAACCTATTGCTTCTGGAAGCATAATTATCCACCTATTATTCCATATACTAATTTTAAAATAAACAAACAAAAACTAAACAAAATAAAAATTAAAATGTACCATCTGCTTACCAACAAAATAATATTTAAGAGTGGAGAAGGTTAAGGCACAAAAATCAAAGCAAGATTTCACACTTCACTTGAGGTGTTAAAATACTAATACAACATACTGCAGCAAGTGACATAACAATATTTTAATATCCACAGTGATTGCTACAAAATTACATGATAAGATATTTTTAAACTATAAATAAAACAAGATGGAATCTTCAAACTTCCACAAAAATATGTGCAAATAAAAGCGGACAGTAAAATCCAGAGAAGCCAGAAAACAAATAAGATGTAGGGAATCACAATTAGTCCTGCTTAGGTGTACCTGCATTGACCAAGAACTTCCTGAACCAGGTGTGACATCTGCTTAGGCCCACCTACACTACCTGGAAACCAGCTCTTGGGTGCCAGCCTCCTGCACCTTGCCCATACTCACATACAGATTCCAGAAATTTTGCTCCACAAGTCCAGCTGATACAGCCTCCTAAACCAAATGGATGGGTCCAGGAACCCCTGCTTAGCCTGGCTCTGCTGCCTGAGAACTTTCTGGACCAAGAGCCCAGCCTTCATGATTTCCTTTACTCTTCCACCCACATTGCCAAGGAAGCATGCTCCAGACTCTTGCAACATCAAGAGATTTGCTCCTAGAACACAGACCATACAGTGTTCTGCTTTCCTTGCTTAGAGGCACCTATGCCCCTCTTGAACTTCCTATACTAGTTTCCTAGTTTGGTTCTCTGTTTCTATGATTAAAAAAACATGACCAGAAGCAATGTATAGAGGAAATGATTTATTATATCTTACAGGTTAAGTCAGGGCAGGGGTTCAAAGCAGGAACGCCATGGCAGGAATAGAAGCAGACACCGTGCTTTTTACCGGCTTACTCAATCACCTTTAGTTAACCCAGAATCATCTGCCTAGAGATAGCATCACCCACAGTAGGCTACCCCTTATCAAATCAATCAACAATCAAAAAAATGTCCACAGGCTTGCCTACAGGCCAATTTGATAGAGACATTTTTCCCAATTGAGATTCTCTCTCCCAGGTATGTCTAGGTTTCTGTCAAGTTCACAAAAACTATGACAACTAGCCAAAGAAAAATTAGCATCTCAACCCCACTAAGACTAAGTCCTCTTTTAAATATTATAAACATCTCTACTGAAATAACAAAGGCAACTCAAAGGAAAGAAAGAAGGAAGGAGGGAGGGAAGGAAGGAGGGAGGGAGGGAAAGAAAGTCATAAATAACAATCTAACTCTAGATGTGGAATCCCCAGTTCAGAAACAGAAACATCATGAAAATCCGATTATGGGCATAGAAGATTACCATAGTGAGACCATAGAGAATATTTTCAATATAATCCTAGTAGAAAATTTCCCAAGCCTATAGAAAAAGATGCCCATACAGGTAGAAGAGGCCTACAGAATACTAAGTATATAAGACCAGAAATGAAACTCTTTACAACATATTATAGTTAAAACATTAAAGACACAGAATTAAGACAGGTTGTTAAAAACTGCAAAAAAGAAACTTAAAACCACTATAAAGTTTTAATAAAAAGTTTTAAAACAAAATGAAAGAACAACACAACAAAATCTATGAGGCAAGTGAAGAGTTTTAAGAGGAAAGTGTACAGCACTTACTGCCTACATCAAAAAGGTTGAGAGACCTCAAATCAATAATTTAATAATGCACATGAAGGCCTCAAAGAACACAAGAACAAGTGACACTCCAAACCAGTAGATGAGAAGAGATAGACAAAATCAGGGCTGAAACTAATGAAACAGAAAATTTAAAAATCATAATATAACAAATTGATAAGAAAAGTCCTAGAGAATCTATGGAAAGAGGGGCCACATAACAACATAATAAAGTCAATATAAAACAGGTTCAAAGACACCATCAAGCTAGACAAAGACAAACTCAAATCATTTCCTCAATGGGTTATCTAATACCAAATGGTCAGCCCTAAAAACATACATACAAGTATCACTATGCAGATCAGCAGATTATATGTAAACATATATGTGTGTATATGTATATAATATATATAATATGTGTATATATATTATATATATATCAGCAATTAAAGAAAAGGAGGCCATGAGTTTGAAAGACAGCAGGGTGTGCATGGGAGTGGTTGTGAAGAACAGGGAAGAGGTAAATTATGTAATTATAATCTCAAATATTGAAAATCATAATTAAAAATAAGTTGTTGTTTTCCTCTTCCCTGGGGGGGGCTGTTGACCACCAGCCCACCAAGGAAAGAGAATCAGAAGACTATATACAGGGCGTGCAAGGCCATAAGTGCAATGGAGATTGAACACTCCGGGAACCACTTTAGGAGCTACTTCAACTTTAATCACGGAGAACAAAGGCTATGTAGCTGTGGGGGAGTGGGTGGGGGCTTCTAGGATAGATGTTCATAGTTGGTTCAAACCAGGCACCTTCATAATGCTTATCTTATATTTGGCAGCATTCTCCTACTATTATGTGAATGGGAATACAGTACCTAGGTATCCTATAGGCTCAGGGAGGGTATACACACACACACACACACACACACACACACACACACACACACACACACACACACACACACACACATATATATATATATATATATATATATATATATATATATATATATATATATGCACACATGCTGATGTAGCTGATCTCTTACCATGAGGGGGAATATGGTTTGATATTCAATAATCAGCCAATGAAATACACATTTTCAAGAAGAAAGAAGAAAGACTTGGTAGCACAAGGCTGTAATCCCAGCCTATAATCCCAGAGAGAAGATAAGGCAGGGAGATCACAAGTTCTAGGCCTGCCTAGGCTACAGAATGAGTTCAAAGCTACCTGTGTAATTAGAGAGACCCCTTCTTAAAGAGAAAAGTTAAAAATGGGATGTGTGATACCCAAGGTTCAATTCTTAGTAACTCACACACACACACAAAAAGGTTGAAAAATATAGTTGTATTGATTGACACAGAAAAAGTATGTCAATATCCTATACCAATGCATGACATAAAAAAACACAAATCTACCAAAAGTCTATAAGTAACATCATATTTATTATAGAAAAACTAAATATCTTCCTCACTGAGACCAGGAAAAATTAAGGAATTTTTGCTCTCACCACTATAATTCAACATGATAATGGGCAAGCTAGTAACTGAACAAAGAAGAAAATATATAATAGCATATAAACTAGAAGTAAATAAATAAAAGGTAGTTGCAAGTACTTTGTTTATCTATTTCAATAACTCCAAATAACTTTCAAAAAACAAAAAATGAAAAAAAGGCTCCTGCAACTAGTAGTTGAGTTCTGCAAGGCCAGAGCACAAAATCAATAAACAAAAATCAATGAGCTCTTCTTCCTCACTGTTGGTGCTATATGCCCAGCTGACCTCCTGCCACCATGCCCTCCCCACCATAATGGAAATGCATCTACCTCCTTAAACTAGAAGCCATAAAAGCTCTTTTTTTCCTTAAAAAATCAATTCGATTCTTACTTAGTAAAACTGAATATGTGAAAACAAATTAAAAGCACAATAGCAAAACCTCCTAGGGTAAATTATGAGTAATTAGAGCAAGGTTGCAGGACACAAAGCTAAAATATAAAAGTCAATTGCTTTCTCACACAGTAGTAATGAACTAGTAGATTTTGACATTTAAAATACAAAATGCCATTCACATTAATACCATCAAAAATGAGATACTTAAATATAAATATAACAAAATAGCTACAAAATTTATATGAAGAATACTCTAAGCTCTGATGGAGGAGATTAAAGATCTCTAAATAGAGATCTTCTGTGCTCATGGCTGAGACCCAATTTTGTTAAGATGTAAGTTCGTCACAACACAGTCTATACATTCATGGCAATTTATATTTTTAAAAACCACCAAGCCATTTTGTGGCTATTAAAAAGACTAATTTTCAAGGTTATTTGGAGATATAATAGACCTAGAAAGAGAATCAGAAGCTCAAATGCTGATTTTACTGCACTTCAAGGCTTACTGTAAAGCTACAGCAATCATTAAGTATGGTACCCTTTAAAGAATATATAAATAGGTCTATGCAATAAACAGAGAGCCTATAAACTGCTCTACAAAGTAATTAACTGATCTTTGACAAAGGAACAAATATTTCAACAAATAAGGATGAAATAAATCAACAATCATGTACAAAAACGTACTATGGTGCCTCACATTTGACCATGTCCCCTGGAGGGGGAGACCTGGTGGCACTCAGAGGAAGGACAGCAGGTAGCCAAGAAGAGACTTGATACCCTATGAGAATATATAGGGGGAGGAGGTCCCCCTCAGGAACAGTCATAGGGGAGGGGAATAATGGGAAAATGGGGGGGGGGAGGAATGGGAGGATACAAGGGATGGGATAAACATTGAGATGTAACAAGAATAAATTAATTTAAAAAATTAATTAAAAAAACAAAGAATCTAAGTACACACTTTATAGCCTTGACAAAATTCTGTTCAAAAAAAATCACAGACATAAATGTAAATTGTAAAATTCCTAAGAGACAAGATAATACAAAAGAAAATAAAAATACCCATGTGTTTGGGAAAATCCATGAAAGCAAAAAAAAGAAAAAAAGAAAAACCAAAAAACTGTAAGTAAAAGAAAAGACACTGGATGGGAAAGACATCTGTAATGAAATATCTAAGCAAATGTTGTTGTCCAAAATGAAGACCTCAAAATTCAACAACAAGAAAGCAAAGAATCTTATTAAAACCTGGGACAGGGACCTTAAGACACATTTTTCCAAAGATACACAGATAACAAAAAAGATATTGGGCATCATGTCACTAGGGAATTGTAAATTGAAATGATGATATACACCTCTTATAATGGCAAAAATTCGAGATACTAACAATACCAAATACTTGGGAGGAACTGTGCAAGAGGAAGTCTCATTTAGGGTTGTGGAGACGGTTCTGTTGGTAAAAGGTGTCTTTTGCAAGACTGTAACTTCAGATTCCAGCATTTACTCACATGAAAAACTAGTCTTGCTGGAAGGTTTTCCATGATCCCGTGAGTGATCCTAACCTATAGATAAGGACATCAGTAATTGGACTTAGTAGGATATTTTTTAAAAGAAAATAAAGTTGGAAGAAGATATAAAGTTGGGAGGGGTGTGTGTTAAAGAGATACAGGGCTAGTTGGGGTTGAGTGGGTAAATGATGTGTACATCTGATCTTAATTTCACTGTATACATGTAGTAAAGTCTTAAAGAATGAAACCATTAATAAAAACAAAAGCCAGGCATGTTGGAATGTACCTGTGATCACAGCAGTGAGAGGTGTAGGCCCAGATAAGAGGACTCCCCAGAGCCAACTGGCCAGCCAATCTAGCCAAATCTATGAACCCAGGTTCTGTTAGAGAGGCTATCCCAAAAAATAAGATGAAAAGCAATAGATGAACACCTGAATTCAACTTCTGGCCTCAACAAATGCACACACAGGTGAACATACAGAGAGAGAGAGAGAGAGAGAGAGAGAGAGAGAGAGAGAGAGAGAGAGAGAGAGAGAGAGATTCATAAAAGGAACTTTTTTCTGTCGTATGATTGCTATTCTTTGAATAATTTTTTCAGCATTTTAATAAAAATACCCAACCACAGGTCCTCAAATTTCAATGAATCCCAAGAACACTTTATATTATTATAGTCCATGTCTGGGGAAAAAACATGATAAGAATATTTATTATCACCTTATCATCAGAAATAATGCATGATGAAAGGTGATAACATATTTAATGTTCTGAAAGAGAGAAAAACACTGAACCTTATTAACTAGCCAAATTGTATTTTTTAATGAAAGTAAAGTGAAGATACTTTCAGATAAACATGAGTGGAAAATAAGTATCATGACACCCACACTATGAAAATTGTTAATGAAAATTCTTCAGAATGATGAAAATGGTACAGATTGGATTTTTTGTTCTGTACATTAAGAGCTTCAGAATGGAAATGTGTGCCTAAACACAACAGATCTTTCTTCATTTTAAAATGTCTTTGAGACAATCTCCACAGTTGAGTGGCGAGTGGGGTCTGACTTTCACACAAACTCTGGTGCCCCATATTTGACCATGACCCCTGGATGGGGAGAGCTAGTGGCACTCAGAGGAAGGACTGCAGGCTACCAAGAAGAGACTTGCTGCCCTATGAGCATATACAAGGGGAGGAGGTCCCCCTCTGTCACAGTCATAGGGGAGGGGAGTAAGGGGAAAAATGAAAGGGAGGGAAAAATGGGAGAATACAAGGGATGGGATAGCAATTGAGATGTAATATGAATAAATTAATAAAATAAATAAATGCAAATAAATAAAATAAAATGTCTTTGAAAGATTTTTGGTTGTTCACATACAGCAAAAATAGAGATGATATAATTTAAGATTTCTAAGCCACATAGAAGTAAATATATCAAAACAGTACCACATGGGGCTGTAGAGAGCTCTAAGGTTAAAAGCACTTGTTCCTGCAAAGAACCAGGGTTCAGTCCTCAGCACCCAGGTAGCAGCTTACAATTCTTGTTCTAGGGCAAATCTGACACGTTCTTTTGGCTTCCATGGGCACTGTATATACGTGGTACACTGACATACGTGCAAGCAAACATGTATACACATAAAATAGAAATGTCTCCTTAAAAATACCACAAAAAATACAAGTAAATTGAAGTACAGTCTTATGAGATTTTCAAAATTTTACTTAAAATAGATTTTCTTCTCATATAATATATCCTCATGACACTTATCCTTTCCCTCTACTCCTCCCAGTTTCTCAACCCCTCCTTCCTCCCTCCTATCCAGATTCACCTTGTTTTTGGCTCTTGTTGGACAATATACAAACAGGCTTCTAAGGGATAATAATGGAATAAAATATAATGTAATAAGATAGAAAAACTAATACATCATATTAAGACAAAACGAACAGAAGAGCTCAAGAAAAGGCACAAGGAACAGATTCAGACTCAGAAATGCACTTGTTCACACACTCAGGAATCCCATAGAAACAATAAACTGCTTTTGGTCAAAATATATACACAAAGGACCTGTCGAACAAAAGGAGAAATTGGAGAAATCAAAAAATATAAACACATAAAGATATAAATAAAACAAAAAGTTTTAAAGATAAAATGTTAAAGAGATCCCTGACATGACATTATGAGACCAAGAACCTCCAAAGATGCTACCAAATTCATCTTCTGTTGGCCTTTTACTGCTGGCCATGCAGCCTGACCTTAGGAGTAGTTTGTTTCTCTAGTGAGACTCCCTTGGAAAAAACAAAATTTTTAATTTGCAAATGGTTATTAATTGGAGATAACTTCTGGGCTAATGGGAGCTATTCCCACTACTTCTTTCACCTCTGGGACCACATCTTATGCAGCCCTGTGCAGGCCCTATACATGCTGTCTCAGTCTCTGTGAGTTCATGTGTCTCAATCCTGTTAATTTAGAGGGCTTTGTACCCTTGGTGTCCACCATCTTCTATGGCTTTTACATTTTTTCTGCATCTTATTTCATAATGTTTCCTGAACCCTAGGGAAGAGATTTGATGAAAACATCTCATTTAGAGATGAGTGTTCAAAGATCTCTCACTCCCTGCATATTGTCTGGATATCAATCTCTGAATTTGTCCTCATATGATGAAAAGGGAAGATTCTCTGATGACGTCTGAGCAAGAAACTGATCTATGAATATAGCAAAATGTTATCTTATTGCTACATTCTTCTAGTAGATCAGTGGTACTTGGTTTTACCCTAGATACCTGGGCTATCTAGTCTCAGGTTCTTTGTCACACCAGCAGTGTCAGGTATGGGTTCCATCTTGTGGAGTGGGCCTTAAGTCATATCAGATATTGGTTGGTTACTCCCACAAGATTTGTGCCCCACTGCATATCTTGCAGGCAGGACACTGTTGTAGATAAAAGGCCTTGTGGCTGAGTTGGTGTTTATGTTCTTTCTGTTGGTAACTTGCAGATAACCTTCATGTACCAGAAACACTAGCACTTAGGGCTAAAAGCTCTAGTTAGGCACCAGCTCAACTTCTCCATGTTCACTGACTTGAGAAAGAAGCAGCTTCCCAAAGGAGAAGATGACAGAGACAGTTTGCTGCCTGAACAGTCACCCAAACTTCTCTATAACATTGAAGCATCATCTTCAGCCTTCTGGCCCAATATATCTGACAGATGTATGTGTGAGGCAGGAACTACTGAGAACTTGCTTACCCCATCTTGGGAGAATTTGGATGTCTACTCTGCCTGCATCCAAGTTTGCCCATTTTTAGGCAGAATCCTGTCTGCAGCAGAAATGGGGACATTTTTCCCCAGTGGCTTATTTGCCACATTTGAAGCCATCTCAATAAGAAGGGTTCTTTGATGCTCATCATCTTCTTTGAGGTAGGCTGGGTGTTGCCAGGAGTTAACCTGTCTCATTATAAATGTATCTTTAAAATAATGAAAACATATTTAGATGCCATATTCTGTAGGTCTCTGGAGTTTTTGAAGACCTTATCTGTTTTACCTTATGGGGTTGGATTTTTCAAACTTTCTTCATTTTAAAACGTCTTTGAAAGATTGTTGGTTGTTCACATACAGCAAAAGTAGAGATGATATAATTTAAGATTTCTAAGCTACATAGAAGTAAATATATCAAAACAGTACCACATGGGGCTGTAGAGAGCTCTAAGGTTAAGAGCACTTGTTCCTACAAAGACAGTTTTGTACACCTGATGAGATGATCATGTGGGAGGGGTTGTCTTTCTTATCAATTTATGTATGTTGGACCATCCCTGTGTCTCTAGGATGAAATATACTTGATCCTATTGGATGATCTTTTGATGTGTTCTTGGATATAGTTTGCAAGTATTTTACTGAGAATTTTTTATGTATGTTCAGAAGTGTAATTGCTCTGTAATTTTTTTGGTTGGTTCTTTACGTGGTTTGGGCATCATAATTACCATGGCTTTGTAAATTTTATTTTTATCAAAGAATGTCATTTTTTCACCATCTTTTGTGATTGAAAGTTTAGTAGTCTGGAGTGGCATTTATAGAGCACCTGTCAAGTCCTTTCTAGATTTTAGAGTCTCCATTTAGAAGTCATCTGTTATTCTAATAGGTTTGTCTTTATATGTTTCTTGGTCATTTTCCCTTGTAGCTTTTAATATTCTTTCTTTGTTCTACATGTTTAGTGTTTTGATTATTATGTGCTGACAGAACTTTCTTTTCTGGTCCAATACTTAGAGTTATGTTGTACTTCTTGTACCTTGACAGGCATCTTCTTTGAGTTAGGGAATTTTTCTCCTATGATTTTATTGAAAATATTTTCTGTGCCTTAACCTGGGTGTCTTCTGCTTCCTCAATTCCTACTATTTGTACATTTGGTCTTTTCATAGTGTCTCAGATTTCCTGAGTGCTTTTGTGCCAGGATTTTTTTTTAGATTTAACATTTGCTTTGACCAAGGTATCCATTTCTTCTATTGTGTCCTCAATGCCTGAGATTTTCTCTTCCATCTCTTGTATTCTCTTGGTGAAGCTTGCCTCTGAGATTTTTGAGTTCCTAAATTTTCCATTTCCAGATTTCCCTTAGTTTGTGTTTTCTTTATTATTCTATTTCCACTTTCAGGTCTAAAGGTATTTTATTCATTTCCTTCCACTGTTTGTTCCTGTTTTCATAAATTTCTTTACAGGATTTATTCATGTCCCCTTTAAGAACGTCTATCATATCCATCAGGGCTATTTTAAGGTCTCTGTCTTGTGCTTCAGTTATGTTGCAAATCTCAGGACCCACTGTGGCAGGGTTGCAGGGCTCTGCTGCTATTAACTGTGTGTTAACACTGGTGTCTAGGCATCTAGGTTTAGGAAGATCGTTATTTTAGGTGCTGATGTTGTGTCTTGTCTATTGGGATGGTGTTTTGTTCCTTGGTTTCAGTTGTAATCTCTGGTTCTTAGGAGGGTGTGGTAGCTGTGTGCTGCCTGGTAGGGAATGCTTCTGGGCTCCTCCTAGGTGTTGCAACTGGGGGTATTGGGTAAAATGTGTTTCTAGGTATTGGGAGGAGTGGCGATAAGCTGTGGGTAGGGCACTGGTGTGTGCACAAGAGGGAGGGAAACATGGTCTCCCACCAGATTTGCTTAGTCCCCTGGGAAAGGGAGCAGAGAGTGAGGAGAGGCCACAGAAGGTGGCCTGCTACAGAGCTGGGGATGAGACTGGGGGATTGGGTTGGGAGGAGCGAAAGGAGAGTGGAGATCTGAAGCTTGCCCAACTGCTTTGCTGGCCTACTTGCTTCTCTATCAGGCTGAGCTGGCAGGTTCCCAGGAAATGCCTGTTGAAGTTGGGGGCTGGGATAACAGGAGTGGGGAGGAGATTGGAAGAGAACATCTGGGTGACCCATTGGAGGTGGGGACAGAAATGAAGCTGAAGTCACAGCAGGTGATTTGCTACAGAGCTGGGCATGAGGCTAGGGACCTGAAGAAAAGGAGGAAGAGGTGAAGATTTGCTTCCCTGTCTAGAAGAGAGATTTTTTTTTTCTTATGAGTTGTTTGTTTGCTGTCTGTTTGTTTTTGGTGAGAGTGATTTTTTTCTGAGATAAGGTCTCCATAGATAGCTTTTGCTGACCTGGAGCTTGCTAGGTAAATAATGTTTATCTTAAACTCACAGAGATCCACCTGCCTCTCCCTCCCAAGGAATAGACTTAAAAGCATATGCCTCCATGACTGGCTGGCTTATTAGTATTTAATACTAGATGAGTCATAGTGTAATAATGTTAACATCTTTGTATATAATATGTATGTAAATGTACGTATAGATATACATGTGTACTTACACATATCCATAGGTAGAGACACATACATATGAACATATACACATGTGCTCAGAGACAGGGTCTACATATGTTACTATAGTGATACATGGAAAAAGAAAGATTATAAATACCTGGTTATAATGAAATGTATAAAAAGTCTCTCGGATTCATAAATTCCATTTATATGTATATTTTAAGATATTTTACCATAAAAGATCAAGGAGTTTTATCCTTAAACTCTATATGGTTGCTCCCTGATGAAAATAAACTGAGTTCTCACTAATAAACATAGCTGCCAACACATCTGTAGCTCTGCTTCAGTAGCAGAAGCTAATGAAACCATGCACTTTAATGATGAACCCTGCCCATTCTCTTCACTTGACCCAAGAAACAACTGGAAATTGCCCAAAGACCCACTGAGGGAGATGGACAATAATTTCCCAGAAGTAAATCCAGTTCAGTTTGTACTTTGGAACAATTGATCAGTCCTGACACTTGCACAACCTACTAACAAAGGTCAGGCAGCCCCTGAGCACCATCATGGCAGAGTCACCGAGTCTCATCACCATCTTCCTTTTGGGATATCTACTCAGTGCTGAATGTGCAGGTTTGTTTGTTTTCAATACTATATTGACTATGCTTCTCTTTTAGATACAGAAATGTTGATAACAACCTTTTTTAACTAAACCCAGATTCCATGATTTGACAGCTATAGTTTGCAATCTACCAGGCAGCATGTCAGCTGGTAAATACTGGCTCTCTGGTAACTTCACCTCCTTTATTTAAAAAAAAATGAACTAGATTTATAGTGCTTTGGGTGCATTTTTATTTAATAGGTACAGTTATGCTTATGATTTGACAATATAATTCCTCTTAAAATTTCTGTGTCCTTGGTTTAAAAAGAAATTAAAAGTGGGAAAATGTCTTAACAAAGAAATTGCAGAATAAGCAGGAAAACATGTTATTCTGGGATTTTAGACTCACCACCTTGAAATCAAAAGGGGAAACATAAAAGCCACAATGGTTTATTTACATAAAAATTCTTTCTTGAATGTACATGTGTTTCAGTGTTTTAGAACTAGATGGTAAAGCATAGTTATAATGTTGAAAAATATGTGTTTACAATTTCATTTCTCAATTAAAATTGGAAGGTTAAGTTTTTGTTACTAAGTTGTTATCTGTCACAAAAGCTTTTACATAGATGAGAATATATCAGCTCATTTGTGAGTCCACAGGTCTCAGATCTGATGCTTACAGAATCATAATACTCAGAGACCTCCCTAGGAGGCAAAAAGCTAGAAAGAGTAGGAACTTAGTTCATGCAAAGAACAACATATTGGGTGTTTGTTTGGTTTCTTTTTTTCAATAACAGTGACTTTACTCCCCAGAGGAAGACACACATGGAAGAACTTACTGCATTTAGGCAAACAGCCTACTCACCCAAGACGCATTTATCACACTTACTTGTCAACCTACTAACATTGACTCTAGCAGCTGACAGTGCCCGGATCAGGGGTGCCAACCCTGAGCATGCCCAGAAAATAGGCTTGTCTTCTGGTGCCCACTCCAGACATGATGTCAACTGTGGAATCAGACTGAAAGGCTGAAATGATGACACGAGAATGCAAAGGTTAACCTGCGCTAGCAAAGTGGGTAGAGATGAAAAATACATGTCGGAAAACTCATTATGTAGGCCATAAAGTCAGGTCATTCAACATATTGCACCGGATTGACCTATGTGAGAACAAAAGACCCAAGCACTTTCTTATAAAGATCCAAGCACTTCTTAGTAGTGAGGGAATAGTGGGTGTCAGAGGACTGTTGCTCATCAGAAGACATTGGGTGAGTGTAAAATGATGGAAAAAGCATGATTTCAGAGCTGGGGCAATAATGATTAAAGTTAATCCTCAAGGGGCATTAAATATATGCTCCCCAGACAATGCTGAGAAGAAAAGCAATAAGATGTTAGAGTCAATTTGGTCAGGGGCCAGGGAAATGTCCCTCAGAGTGGGACAGTATTCATGTAGCAGTCTTATTTATTAAATTGTTGTGGGCTTCAGAGAGGAGATGTCTCATGCTCTTAGCTACTGCCTTACTGTGCCAACTTAGAATTTGTAAATCAAAACTAGTCTGTGAAATGAGTTTGGCTTTACAATGTATACAGATCAAAAGTGTCTTTCATGCATTTGGATATGAGTACATTACTGTTATGGTGTATGGTATGTGACAAGGTTCTGCTTTCTACCTAGAACACCATGAGGCCAGGAAGGAGATTTTAATAGGATGGGATAAAGTGTGTACCACATGCCTAGGGAGTACAAAAGAAGGAAAATAATGGATGTAGAATCTCCTGGCAGATACACTGTTTGGAGCAAGATCTCAAGAGATAAATAGTTGTTCAGTATCCTTGAATGTTTCACCTGGGGCCAGACAGATGTCTCAGTGGTAAAAGCGCTTGCCACAAAGCCTGACAACCTAAGTTTGGTCCCCAGGATCTACACAGTGAATGAGAGACCTAACTTCCAGGATTGTTCTTTAATGTCCACATGCACAAGAAAACACACAATGTATGTATACATATATACAGATGCATGTATATACATGTATGCACATAGGTAAGCATACATATTTTGAGTTTCTATGGCTGTGTTAAAACACCATGATTGTAAGTAACATGGGGAGAAAGTATTTATTTCAGCTGAGGGAAGCCAGGGAAGGAACTGAAACCAGGAAGGATCCTGGAAGCTGGAGCCAATGAAGAAGACATGGAGAAGTGCTGCCTACTGGCTTGCTCTCCATGGCTTGCTCAGTCTGATTTCTTATAGAACCTAGGACCACCATTCCAGGAGGCATATCAGACAGTGAGCTTGGCCCTCCTACATCAATCATCAATCAAGAAAACAATTCACAGGCTTGTTCGGGGGCACATTTTCTTTTTTATTTAAATGTATATTACATTTATTATAATTTATTCACATTACATCCCTATTGTTAGCCCCTCCCTCTTATCTTCCCATTCCCACCCTCCTTACCTCTTCTGCCTATTCCTCTCCCCTAGAGCTCTGATTGGGAGAGGTCCTCCTACCCCAACTGTCTGGAGATAGCCCATTAAGGCTCACCAGGATAGCCTGCATGATGGGGGGGGGCATACTTCAATTGAGGATCCCTCTTCCAAATGACTCTAACTTGTATCAATTTGACATTAAAAGCTAGCCAGAATACAAACAAACACACACGCGCACGCGTGCGCGCGTGAGAGAGAGAGAGAGAGAGAGAGAGAGAGAGAGAGAGAGAGAGAGAGAGAGAGATCAATAATATGGAGCATTTTATGGAGATAGTAACCCTCACACAGAAAGAGCCACATCCACAATAATAAGAAGTATTCCAGGTTCCCCATCTGGTTTGAATACTGGCTGTTAGAAGTAAGGCAAGAACATAGGGTGGGTCAGATCATCTAATACTTTTAAGTCCTGAGCTAAGGAGATTGAACAGTAGAGAGCAATATAGAGATGCAACACATGTAAGTTTAAGAAGCACACCCCTCACTCTGTTATAACACTCAGTGGGGTAACACTAAATAACTGATGAGGCTCCAGGCTAGGGAGGCCAACCTTAAATCTCTTGCAATCATTTAATGGAAACAAAAGAGCAGAGCCTGGATACTAGTCATAGAGGGATGAACAACTGTAGTGAAAATAATGAAATAAAATTGACATGATTTAATAACCACATGCATATGAAAGGTTTAGGAAATATATAGAGTGTCTAGGGGTTGAGTAAAATGTGATGCTATCAGCACAGCACAGGGTCTGTAGTCTGACTTCTGATTATAAATTCAGGCTGATCCTTTATTGGGTACCAAGGAGCAGTCAGAAAATACATGCAGTCAAAATGGCTCCTTACATGCCTACTACCAATGATGACAATGGTAATGTTTCTTGCACAGAGGGAAGTGCATAGAAGAGCTGGAGAATGGAGAAATCTGAGAGAGGAAAAAAGGAGGATAGCATGAGAGACTTGGGAAGAAAATGAGTAACCAGGATACAAGGGCCTATAATTTATCTCACAGATATTGCCACATGCTGCAGTTACACCCATTTTACATTTAAGAAAGTTGAGGTCCAGACATTATATGACTTGTCCATATTCACAAAGTCAGTAAGAGTCAGATACATGTGATTCAAGGCCTGTCCAATCTGATTACATACCCTTTTTTTTTCATTCCTCCACACTATCAATCAGTAGCACTGTAAATATTCTATAGGCATGACTTGAGCCAACCAAATGAATTGCTGTGCGAACTGAGGTACCAATTCATGAAGGTACTCATAGACACCTTGGGGATACACATACCTCCCTCACCTCAATATTCCCTAACAAACAGCAGAGACTAGGGATCAAGTGAATTGGGGAAGTGTCTATGAATGTGAGACTGATTTTATCACATGCCTATCTATGGAAGCCAAAGAACATCAGATTCCCTGGTACTGGAGTTACAGGCCATTGTGAGCCATCTAATGTAAGTACTGGAATTAAACCCAGATCCTCTGTGAGAGCAGTAGTTGTTTTTACTGGGGATGAGCAATATCTCCAGCCCCAATATTGATGGTCTCTTAAGGAAAGAAAAAACTCTAAGCATCTTCTCAGGTCCCTGTTATCAATTATGTACATACATAAACATATATAAACATATACACATGCATATGGATACATACATGTACATATGCAGAGGGAGAGAGATGGAGAGACAGAAATAGATACAAAGAGGAAGAGACAAGGAGAAGGAAAAAGAAGAGGGAAGAAAATTCACAGATCTCAATCCTCAACAAAACAGAAGTGTCCTACAGAGTAGGCACTCATAGCTAGAAGAAAGCACACCACAAATTTCAGTGAAATGCTTACATCACTGGTGTTCATATGCTAACTAAAGGCATCTTGGGCCTGAAGATAAAATCAATTATGCCATGACTGTTTCTCACTATCCCATAGGAGGCATTGGGGTCACATTTGCAGATGGCCTACAGTTGGGATGTTGTTGTCATTTTTTAATATATTTTCATACAAAATATTTTGATCATGTTCTTTCCCCTTCCCCAGCTCCTCCTAGGTCCTCCCTATCTCTCTACCCACCCAATTTCATGCTCGCTGTCTCTCCAAACAAAAACAAAACAAAACTCAAAACAAACAGAAGCAGGCTTCTGCTCTTTGCAGGATATTTGTTGCAAAGTCACTGGGAGACTACATGCTGGAAACAGCCCAGCCAGGGTAATGATGGATCACCTTGCAAGGATTCTGCACTGAGCTATTTTCAAGTGATGACAAAGTGTGATTCTAACTGTTTACTTGAGAACTTTCTTTTTCATCCAAAGTTAAATACAAATACAACTGAAAATGTGACCTTTTATTATTGGAGCTCTACTGACTAAAAGTAAAATTGAACTTTAATTCCTAAATGTCCATGTATATATAGTATTGTGAGAACATCACAGATTTTTGGCTCTGTGCCCCAAAGAGAAAATAGCTATGGAATTATTTGGATAAAAAAAAACTTTTCTTAAAAAACATATTTAGTTTTCAGAATGTTTTTTTTTTCTAAAACTAAAAAAAAAAAATGTTCTTTTAAATTTCAGTTTTCCTTGACCATGAAAATGCCACCAAAATTCTTACCCGTCCAAAAAGATACAATTCAGGGAAACTGGAAGAGTTTGTTCAAGGAAACCTTGAGAGGGAGTGTATGGAAGAAAAATGTAGTTTTGAAGAAGCACGAGAAGTTTTTGAAAACACTGAAAAAACTGTGAGTATACCCACATCATACCAAAACAATATGTCCTGGAGCAAAAAGTGGAAAACTTTAATTTTTAAAGAGAGTGGAACTAAGAGATGGCTCAGTATTTAGAGCACTGTCTGCTATTCCAGAGGACACAGGTTCACTTCCAAGCATCTAGGAGAGCCAACATCCCTCTGACCACTTTGAATACAGCATACACATGCTGCATATATTTGTATGCACACAGGTAGAACACTCATACACATAAAACAAAATGAAAAGTATTTTTAAATCAATTCTTAAAGGAAAGAAACTCGTATTTGAAATCTTAAAATATCAGTACATATTCTATCACAAATGTTATCAAAGAAAAGGAATTCACATCGAAACACTTCAAACACTACCATTAAGCTGTCCTCTTTTTTTCTTACAGACTGAATTTTGGAAGCAGTATGTTGGTAAGGAATTCACTTTATTTCCTAGATACTATATGAAACATTTAAGAATGGGGGCATCGGTATATAAATGGAGGCTGTACAGTCTCGATAACAAACTCCACATGCAGGAAGAACGCAGAACAATTGCATCTTAGAGCAAATGAAGTTTTGCTGTCACTAGTGGAATCAGAGATAATGATTGGCAGTTTACTATGTTAAATCCACATCATCGCAATGGTCTCCAATGCCGTCTGTGTCTTGACTTACCATCCCTTCCTGTTGCTCTTCTGATCACCTCTACTACTACTGTCCTTGTTCCACAAAGGGGCTCCCTACACAGCCTATAGTTTTCCATGTTAGAGGTGTTATTTGGGTGTTCCTGTTAGCCTACTCTTCCCAGCTTCTGCTAGACTCACTTCCTTACCTTGCTCAGTGACTTTTCCCAAACTCCACCAACTCGGTGAGTCCTCCCCTGAAGAGGTATTAATATTCCAACCTGCTCCCTGACGGCTCTTCCATTTTAGCTACTTGTGTCCTGATCTGTTTTTTAACTACATGTTGGGTATCCCTTATCCAATATGCTGGCAACCAAAAGTTCTCTAGATTGTGGCTCTTTCACAACCATTATTTTCATATATGTAATGAAATATCTTTGGCATGGGATCCAACTCTAAATGCAGAATTTGTTATATATGCACGCATATGTTTATATGAATATCTTTTAAAACACGTAGCCTTAAGATCATGTCATACAATAATTTTAATAGTTTTGTTTATGAAACAATTTCACAGCATGAAATTTTCCATTTTCAGCATCATGTTGGTACCCCAAAAGTTTTAGATTTTGGAGTAATTTGGAATTTGAGCTTTCAGATTGAGGCTACCCAACCTGTAAGACTTTTCAAAATAATTTATTGTTCATTTTCCCAACCTATTTGAATGCAAGCTCCATTTTGGCAGGAAGAAGTTGCTTCACTTGTTGATGGGTTCCTGACCCCCTACAACAACATCTCAATGAAGGCACTCAGTAAATATCTGCCCAATGAACTGACTCCAGAGGAGAAATGTAACACTTTAACAATAACCAATTTTATCATCTGTCTTTGTACATTTTTAAAATTTTTTGTCTACAAATACAGATGTCAAACAACTCAAATCCAGAAGTAGTATTTTGAGGGAAGTTTCACAGGTTGACCTCCCTCAGACTAATTGATTGCACAGAATGGATAGGCTTGGACACCCTGTTCATGGAGCGCCATTGACATGAGGTTCAATTATGTTTTCTAGAATTCCTCTTCTGGAGGAACTACTAGAAAGCCATCCATTTGAACAGGAAGCTATGCTCTCTCACATTTATCAGCAATCATGGAAATGCCTCACAGATCCAGTTGGGTGGAGGCATTTTCTCAAACTGAGGTTCTTTCTTCCAAGATGACACTGGCTTATGTCAAGTTAACAAACCACAACAAAAGCTGTTCAACCGGCACAGATGAAAACTTTACTTTAATCCTCATAATATAATGAACCACTGTTGTTGTTTGTGCATATTTGATACATGGTTTCAGGATTGGCCTGATCCTTGCAAAACGTTCTCTCTCTCTCTCTCTCTCTCTCTCTCT